>NC_081409.1:219821782-220006595 GCF_030272615.1 Cryptomeria japonica | reverse complement strand
TATGGAAGTGCAGACACAGTTGCAGTGGGGTATGGAGGGAGAGAAGAAGAGAAAGAGGGATGGGGTATGGAGAGAGAGAGAGAGAGAGAGAGACCTTGTATGCGTTTGAGAGGGAGAGACGATACAATTACATGTGTATATATATGTTTAATATATTATATGTATATAAACATATTATATATACGATGTCATATCATACACATATTATATATTACATATATTATATGAATATACACATATTATACATAGAAAATAATATTATACAATAGTGTGTACATGCTGTTTATAGTAAAGATAGAGCGTACGCGTTGTTTAATGGGAAACATGCGCATACATGCTTCTTACACTATAAATACCCCGTACGCGCTTTTTAAACCATAAGTACCCCCGTACGTGATTTTGAATTTTTAGGCTTGGAAATAGGCCTGGATGACAAAGCTATAGATTGGAAGTTTGATTTCCCTCCATTTCTCTCATTTTTGACGTGTTTGTTTTATTTTATCAACTTGGTTTATCGACTTTGTCATCATCAGGTTTACACTTCATAAAGTGGGTATTTCAAAAATTGCCACCATATTTTCACCCATCTTTTAAGCTTTCTAACCATATAATTTTTTTTCAATTTGAACAACAATAACATATTATTATTGAATTTCTTTTACTAGTGTCTCCATAGTTCTCACAAACATAGGTGCACCATTTTTTGAATAACTTTTGATATACGTATCCAAATTTAAAAAACTTTATATATTATTGTAGTGCACTTGATTCTTTACAATTTAAAAAAAAAAATTGTATTTTCGATTTGTTTATTGCAACTTATGCTTTGCGCATGAACAGGTACTGAATTTTCAGGATGTGCTCGATTGGAAAAATCATTAAAAAAAAAATACTCAACAAAAAATTATAAAAAAATACAAATCTTCTAGTTCACACTCTTAGCTATCTTTCTACCAAAGGATTTGTCAAAATACTAAATCTAACTATGACATTTTTGATGCGCACGTTAGACACTATGTTATGTTTTTTCAGAAAAAAAACAAGGTCAGTTTTTCGTGCGTGAAGGATTTGACCCCCTTAATCTTATCCAATTTTGAAAAAGTTTAGTATTTTGGAAACTAGATTAAGAGTACTACAATATTTGTTCTTTGATTATCTTCATATCTTGAGTGGATGACTTTCAAAGTTTGCCTCTAAGTTTAGGTTCACCTAATTTCAGAGAAAAAAGTGTTCACTTATACCCCCCTTTTTGACCACCATCTTTGTGCACTTACCCACCGGCATGTTGATATGATGATAATGTATGTTGTCATTGATGTCAACAAATGTAGGAGAATTGGTATGCAGATTGAAAGAAGTTGGTGAACCGGTATGAAGAGGCATGAAAAGATGTAGTGAACCGATGTCAGGGTTTCACTAAGTGTGACTATCGATTGGTAGTCTCAGCTCTATGGTTATCAGTTTGACGATCCAGCTTGTGCGATGCAACCGATGATATTCTGTGATGATTTAGCTAAGAAATGTGAATGAGATCAAGGTGCCATGTCAGCCTTGTGCGCGTGAAGGATTGAGGTATGAGAAGATCGACTGCATTTGGAGTCTACCTCGAGAATGATCATTCTTCTTAGTGGTATGAGAAGAAAGTGTGATGGGTTATTGATTCCCATGTGCAGTGAAGAATGAATGATTTAGATTGTCTTGTGATCTTTTTGAATTTGTAATACTCTATGCAATGTGTTTGGATGATCAGGAATGGACCGCATGTGTTGTAAACCTAAGATGCTTAGGGTTTAGGGTTTATGCTACCAACCTGACTGATGTCTATAAGGTCGATGATGTTTGTTATTGCAAAGTTGTTGGCAAATATTTTGTGTATTCGAGTGATGAGATACTTGCTAGACCAGTAAGAGGAAAACTGCAGAGTGTGATTGCAGAGTAGAGGAAATGAAAAGGATCTGCCTTGGCATGTAGTGTCGTTATCAGATTAGAGTTTTACCTATTGTCTTCTAGCCATTTCAACAGTTGGAAAATCCCTTTATGAGGTAGCTTTAACAAGTTTATTGTAAAACCTGTAACCAAGTGACTCAAGATCATTGAGTTCTTTAAATCCTCTAGCAAGGTAACCTTTAATAGGGTTTCAACCTTTAACAAGGTATGTAGCCATCCCTTAACCGGGTGATCTCTAATAGGACCAGTTCCTAGCATAACCTTATTGTAAAGTCTTTAACCGAACTAGGCTCCTAACAGGGCGAGCTTCAAAAGAGTTCAAAAACAAGCTTGTGGGTATTCATCCCCACCGTGGTTTTTCCCATTTGGGTTTCCACATGAAAAATTTGTGTGTTGTGTGTTTTGCATTTTTCATGTGATGTTTATGAAGTCTTTGGTTGAAAGATTATGCATGCAGGGTTAATATGTTATGGTATTACTAGTATACCACATGCATATGTTTATGGGTGAAGTTGTTATCAAGTATTGATCATATTTGAAGTGTTTAGACTTATCGGTTTATGGTATCTGATGTCTTACTATGTTTAACCAATGTTGCCATGGTTAAGTTCAGTAATGGTGATAACCAGTTGATATTTCTGTAACTAGATAAGTTGTTGAGAGAGTTTTTGCCTGTACTGATTCACCCCCCCTCTCAATATTGGTTGGGGTATCTGTTGTTCATCATTATTCATCAGTGGTATCCTAAGGGGTCATAGGATGCTATATGACCCGTTAGGATACCATATGACCCCTTAGGACACCATATGACCCATAACGACACTATATGGTGTTCTAAGCAGTCACATGGTGTCCTAAGGGGTCATATTGTGTCCTATGACTCCTTAGGACACCATAAGACCCCTTAGGACACAATATGGTGTCGTTGTGGGTTGTATGGTGTCATATGGTGTCCTATGACCGCTTAGGACACCATATGACCCCTTAGGACACAATATGGTGTAGTTATGGGTCGTATGGTGTCCTAAGGGGTCATATGGTGTCTTATGGGGTCATAGGACACCATATGACCCCTTATGTGTCGTTAGGGATCATATTGTGTCTTAAGGGGTCATATGGTGTGTTAGGACCCCTTAAGACACCATATGACCTCTTAGGACACCTTATGTTGTCATTATGGGTTGTATGGTGTCCTAAAGGGTCATATGGTGTTCTAAGGGATCATCACACACCATAAGACCATACTGACCCCATATGGTGTACTAGGGGCTCATATGGTGTCCTAAGGGGTCATAGGACACCATACGAACTATACTGACACTATATGGTGTACTAAGGGGTCATATGGTGTCCTAAGGGGTCATAGGACACCGTATAACCCCTTAGGACACAATATGACCCCTAACGACACCTAAGGGGTCATATGGTGTCCTATGACCCATTAAGACATCATATGGTGTCGTTATGGGTTGTATGGTGTCCTAAGGGGTCATTTGGTGTCCTATGACCATTTAGGACATAATATGGTTTCATTATGGGTCCTATGGTAGCCTAAGAGGTCATATGGTGTCCTATGACCCCTTAGGACACTATATGACCCCTTATGTGTCGTTAGGGGTCATATTGTGTCCTAAGGGGTCATATGGTGTCCTATGACCCCTTAGGACCTAAAGAGAGGAGGGAAAGAGGCGAGAGAGGGAATTAGATGGGTGTAAGGATGGAGAGGGAGATAGCTCGAGCGATAGGAGAATAAGGGAATTGTGAGAGCTAGAGAGGCGAGGGACAAAGAAGAGTATGTATCTATAAGAATGAAGAGCCCGAGAAGAGGTAAGGGGAGAGAGAGAATATGAGATCTAGTTCATAGAGAGAGATGGAACTATGATGGAAGCGAGATAAAGAAGGGAGAGGTGAGATGGGGTTTCCTATGTACACATTTGGCACTCTCCCTATTTGGTGTGCACCAAATGTGGAATATGGACCACATTTGGCACGTGCCAAATGGAAAAATCCATTCATCATATTTGGTGCATGCCAAATAGAGAAAGTTCCATATTTGGCATGCGCCAAATAGCTCACTTTGGGAAACACCAAACCTATGGGTTGGACAACCATTTCAGGCTAGAGACATGTTTTTATTAGAACATTAAAAATTTTGACATATTTTTGGTCGTGCTCTCCGTCAGGTTTGCACGTGTTTCAATGAAGTTAAAAAAAAATATCATGGTAAACTTGAGCTCCCTCTTAGCTATCCAACAATGTAATTTATTTCAAATTTTGATTTCATTAAGTCTTTCATCTATAATTTCTTTTGTCAGTGTGTCCATTTTTTGTCAAAAACCAACATGCACTATTTTGGGTATAGATTTTTACACATTCATCGGATTTTAAAAAAACTTACATTTTTAGAAACTAGACTCCATTCTACACAATTAAAAAATAAATAAATTGATTTTTTATTAGTTTTCAATGGTTTTAGGGGGGAGCACGCTCAAATTTCTATTTTTCAGGATGTGTCCACTTCGAAAATTAGTAAAAAATCATATACTCATTAAAAAATTAGCTGAAAAATCTGGCATAAACTACAAGGTGTTAGCTAATTTCTCACTGAAGCGATTTTAAAAATTAAAAAAAAAAGTTAATATTTTAGGGGGGCCACAACAGATGCTATGTTATGTTTTTTGCATAAAAACAGGACCACTTTTTGTGGCCCCCCTTTTTGAAGCCCTTAATCTCCACCATTTTCAAAAAAAAATAGTAGTTTAGAAAGTAGACTCGAAGCACTCTGACTCTTGTTCTTGTTTCATCTTCAAATTTGGAGTGTAACTATCTTCAATTTGTCGTTGAAGTTCATACTTTGTTGATTTCAAGAAAAAAAAAAAGTGGCATCTTAAGACCCCCTTTTGGTACCACAACTTGGTGCACATACCCGAGAGTGGATCAATTATTTCAAAAAAGAATAAGAATGATGTTTTATTTTGAACAATAAATATCATATGTTAGTTGATTAATCTAAATATTTGATTTTATATCATTGGGTGTTCTGCGTATAGAATATTTATGTTAATGTGAATTTGGTTTAAAAACTCATGATGAAGTATTTATGTTATGTTATGATGCATATGAGCTTAGAGAGTTAGGAAACCATGAACGACCTATATCTAGATGAGGTAGATAACTGCAATCAAACTTAGATCCTTTAGAAAACTGGATCGATTTTTAATGTTTAATCAATATGGAAAAAGATTGTCTTTTTTGGTTATTGCCTATGCATGTTTAAATTTTTGTATTCGCACTTGCTTACGAAATGGCAAGTCCTTGATTGTGATTGTTGGTTATTGTCATTTTTTGATCTGGGTACCTGCTTATATCCTTGATCTCGAGTTTTGACTATTTTCTTGTGATGATGTTGTAACCGGTCATGTCCTTTATGCGGGTGTTGAATTTTGATTCGTGGTTGACCATAGTTGGTCAGGTCTCTAGTTAGAATATCATAAGTTAGTACACCTCATATGAAGTCTTGTTTGACCAAGTGGGTATTCCTCCCATATTGGACTTGGTTTTCTTGACCTTGTGTAGTCCTTGGTTTAGGAGTTCATTTGAGTATAGTCTAGTGTCATTTGGGAAAGTGGCTTTAGATTGGAGGCCGCACCCAAAGTGGTTGTTGGGTAACCCATCGAAAGTGTGTCTAAATAAGTGATAACCTAATAGCATATTAGAGAGTTATTTAATGAATCACTAAGTAAGTTAATTATGCCTCATGTATGGGATGAGTTCTAGTACAGACTCGACATGCAGTGAGAAGGCCTAAAATGGCAAACCATCATCCTTGTCTTCACGAAAGGATATGTGGGTCCAAATGAGGCTTGGATGGGCTAGAGGTTCAGAATAGGTTGCTAGGGTAACCCAGTGGATGGGGCCATAACCTATGAAGACCTGCCATGGTAACCATACTAGGTTATGTGATGACACTTGTCCCTTATGTTCGCTAGTGTGTTGATGTGTTGTCTTGATAGGAGCACTGTTGTGGAGTCATCATGTTGCTTATGCCCTTGTGAGTACCTGATATCATGTTAGGCCTTGGGTTGCTTATGATGGGTTGCAAAGAATTAGTTTTGTGGATGCTCTAGTGGATCTTTGTATTTGCTTCTATTTTGTTCAGTTGGATCCTTTCCTATTCAGGGATCATTCATGTTTTTATCGGACCAATGTGGTTGTAGGTATTATTGGTTATGTTCGCCTTGATGGAAAGATTGTAAATGATGTGACCTTATGTATTCTTCTCTATTATTTAATTATGAGAGGGGTCTTGCAGTTGAGCAGACCCGGAGATGTAGCCCACTAGGGGTGAACTCCGAGATCATTTCGGTAATATGTGATGTTTATGTTCTTATGTTTCTCTTTTAATTTAGTATGTATGGATGGCATTATGTTAGTATGTAAAATGTGGATTAGATGAAGTTAATCTTAAATGCATATATGTAGTCATCTTATTTAAAGGCAGTAATTTGGATCATGAGAGAATGTAGATTTGATTAATGGAATGTAATCAGTTGTTGATAATGAAATTAAAGTATGCATGGAAAGTATTCATTAGTTTATGATGAAATTTAAGTATGTTATGAAATTAGATGCATGACTTAAGTTTTAATGAAAGTTGGAACGTAATGTATGGTTAAAATTTATTGGATGAACCTTAATCATGTTATCTATATTGTTAACCTCAATGGATGAACCTCATCATGTTATCTATAATTTTAATTCACCGAACAAATTATATCCTTATTTAAAGTAATATCTTTTCATTAAGTTAATCAACTTAATTGGATTAATTAGCGTGAGTTGAGTTAAATGTTGAATTAAGTAATCACATTGGGAAACTCTTTAGGTGTTAATTGAAGTCTTCCGCTGTGTAATATGAACTTTGATATCTCATTGTATCGTTGTGTTGTGTTTAATAATATATATATATATATATATATATATATATATATATATATATATATATATATATATATATATATATATATATATATGCACTCTATTCTTGTGTTTTATCTTAATCCCTTGGGGGTTTCCTGGCGAGGCATTACAGAATAGGCACCAATCTTAATGGGAAAAGAAAAACTAGATTTATGCTTTTGTAATACTATCTTATGGACTTCTCCCTTACCTGCAAACCTCCAGCAATATCAATTTATCACTTGGATACCTTGGAAGCTCGGAAGGAGCTCTGTAGCATCCTGCAACTCTAATATAAGAGAAGGTTTTGAATTGGATGTATCAACATCCCCACTTCTTCAACTTTAAATTTGCTTCAACCTTTTGGAAAATTCACTTTTGACTTGTTTGATAATGGCAAAGATGAAAGCGTCATTCATCGGATAGTAGACTTTTTGGCTTTTCTCTAAAGGTAATTGAGGATAATGATTATATACCTTGACCCTGTCACTCCTCAAGGAATCCACTAGTACACTCTTACTAGACTAGAGAATGTGACCTAGGAAGCTAGCAAGTAAACTAGATAGGGGATCATATAAAATTTGACCTCATTCCACACATTTCTCAATTGGCTATCAAACTTATTGCTAATAATGGTGCCCTAGTCAATCTTTTACTTACATTTTGGACTCAAGCAAATACAGAAAATCGAAACACTGATGTCCAACATTTGATATTCATAGCATTGGGATTGTGTTTGATCAATCGGGCATCAAGAGTCAAAGATACCCATTTCACTATATAGAGTGAGAGATTCAAGCAAAATACCTCATTTATCGATACTGATGAGCAGTTATTTAAGAGTTCTGAAGATCATTGCCTTGGGGATCATGGATTGTGAATTATCTTTAATTCTTACCCATACCCAATTCAAACATCAATGTCGAACCCCAAGGACAGAAGTCCAAGGGTTAAATGTAGCTTAATCAATTGTTAAGAACCTTATTGAGTTTGAAGTCAATTTTATGTCTTATCTAATAAGGTATCTAAATATTTATAGATAGATCCTAAAGACCAGAGTTTGATGGCATTAATAGTGTTTAAAGGTTTTTATTTGTCTTACAAGGTCTTGAGGTTCAATGGTTGGCATTTTATTTTCTTTCATTTTAGGTGAAGGATTTAAAATGTAAATTTGATCATTGAAAGCCTACCATACTTAACCATTTTTAATCAAAAATGCATCTTGTGAGGATTAGGCTTGAGTTTACCTACAACCACTTTAGAGAAAACATGAGAAAATTGGGCATGTATGAAAGCTAGTTAGAATTTTCATGACAAATTTGTGGCCCAATTCTACTTCAGCATCAAGGAAAATAAAGATTTGGTAAAGGGGGATTACAACAAGGAAAAAATACCCAAAGAGATGAGGCCAAACAACACAACAAAGGAAAAATGATGCCAGCCCTCCAAACCAAACCCCCCAAAAATGCAAAACAAAGGGAGGAATAGGGTAAAAGAAAATAAAAACCCAGATAGGCAATGAAACACAAAAATGAAATAGAGAAAACAAAAACAACTTACCTAGGTTCACTAGAGGCATTATGTGATGAGAGAACAAAAATATTTACTAGGAGGAAGATTGATTAATCAAGAACTCAAATGAGACCACAAATACATTCTAAGGCAAACTAAACTTCAAATTCAAGAGAGTGAGGGTTCCATGGTAGTTATAAAGCTTAAAATTTAACAATTGACAAAATTATAAGATGAAAGTAGGATTTACAGATTTTCAATCTCATCAACCTAATAGTTAACATGTCATGAATATCCCAAGTACCTCCATAAATGAAGTAGTCGTTCACTTGGAAAGGCTCTAGGGATCAAGGGATCTCACTCTAGAATGTCAAAAGAGTAATCCTAAAGACCAAAACTTAGATAAGAATGAGAAAAAAACAAAAAGGAGAATTAGGGATTAATGATGATCCTTCCAAGATCTTGAAAACAACATTGTTGAACACTAACAAAGCCAAAAAAGGACAAAGACAGAAAGACAAAGGAAAGCAAGAAAATAAGATAGGGGAACAAGGGAAGAAGAGAGGAAGAAGAAAAGAACTTAGAAAAAATGAGGGTTTTGTTTTGCCGAGAGGCAAAATAGGGTGTGAGTGCAAGGCATGATAGTAATGACCTTACAAGAAATTCCTTAACTCTAAATGATTTAAATCCTTGATATGACTACATAGTAGTTGAAAGAATTTTTATTTTAGTATTATCCAAGTTTAAATATCCATATTAGGCATGATTTTTTTCTTTAAACATTAGATACTTTAAATTTTTGGTGAGCCTAGGGCATGACCACTACTCTTACTTTACCTTGTAACTTTGTATGATATTGCAAACACTATAGTTGATAGTATATTAAATTTTAATCATGGGAGATCTTAGATGGAAGAAGAGAGTGAGTGGGCATGAAATATTCCATTCTCATATCTCATGGTAATGCAATAGGTTTTAAGCATTCTAAATTCTCTAGTTTTTATTTTTTCTTAGGAAATAAGTTCAAAATTATATTTGGTAGGGAAATTATATTGTAGGTCTAAAACTATTGTTCATTTAGACATTACTCGTGATTTGCAATAGTAAAATAATTGTAAATATAGATAATTATGAGTATCTCCTTATTTCTGCTAGCATAATAAAGTGATACAATTGTATGCAATATATAAAGGAAATGTTGAAAAATAGTGGCTACTCAAACTTTAATTGGTAGATGTATAAGAGACCATCAAATTTAAATCTTTTTATCTCTAAACAAATATGATGTTCTTTATTGAAGCAACTCCAAGGGAAAAATTAGGTGAATTCATGTAGATTTTTAGCTAAATATAATTTTTTTTTTGTACCTTTCAACCAATCCATTGGTAATCAGAAATTACATTTTCAATGGTAATATTGCTCATTTTTTAATAATAAATATTTTAAAAGTTAATTTATATATGTTTTATTTACTAAAATAATAGAAATCTTATTAGAAAACAGTGCAATTTTTAAAAGACAACAATAAAGTTTATTAATATGTATTTAAGTATGCAGACAACATAAAATAATGCCATAGTAAAATCTAGAATTTATTCACCATTTATTTAAAAAACTCCACCTTGCCATCTATAATTAACTTTAAAATATATGAAACTTTTCTACTCAAGTATGATAGAAATTAGTTACTTATTTTGATTCAAGCATTTGATATGAGCATAAAAATGTTTCCCACAATATAATGCTTCTTCAAATTATTATTTAAAATGCTTGAGATTATATTACATATATACTGATAGAAAATAAATTATTATTATTAGAGTATATAGGTGAGTGGTGTATTGACAAGCTGTCATAGTTTGGACACGATAATATTGTATTTGAATTCCTTTCAATATGAAGATGGAGTCGTTATTTGAAGCCTTTCCAATTGGAGAAAGTTAACTCCAACCTTTGGCCAATATTAAAAAAGTAGAATTCTTGCTAGAACCTCTTATTAGATCCTCCTGGAAGAAATTGATTTATATATTAAAGACTACAAGTAAATGTACTTCAAAACTAACAATAAGTGAACTGCCTAGTTATTAGAATTCTAGGATAAAAGTACGTATTTCCATCGGACCCAACTCTACAACCATGTCATTAATATCTACAGGACCACCTCTTACACTCCTAGCTTTTGTTGTATCATCACCCATTACTTTCCAGCTTAATCTTTTCATTTTCGACTTCTCTTGATTAGCTGACAAACTCATCTCCTTTATTTTCAATACCTACAATCAATCAATAATTCAATGAAAAATTAAGTAGAAAAATTGAATAAATATTGTAGTTTTACCTTTTTGGTTGAGAAAACCTTTTTGAGCTCAACTTTTGTAAGTTGTGAATATAGTGAGCCTTCCCCTGCCTATTGTGTCATAGATGCTAAATAATTAGTAAAATCAATCTAATAATATCTTATTTTTTGTCGAAGTATTAAAATTTATGAATGATATAAATCTACATTAAAGTATGACACAAATAAAATTTATTTGAATTTATAAAAAAATTACAAGCATTGATGTATCTTTTAACACTACCATATTTTTTTTATCAAATGAAAAGCCATGGATAGGGAAGTGTACATTTAAATTATCTAGTTACTTGCACTCACTTTCATGCATATATTGAAACAACCTATGGAAGTGAATTAGTCTTACGAATAGACAATCTAATGAAACTACATATTTTTTTGTAAGTATATATATATGTAAAATCTAGTGTTTCTTCTAGGACATGGAGATGTAGTTTTTAAGGAAAAAAGAAAAAATATGGATGATATGAGACAAACATTTCAATAAATTAAACAAACAAAAAATAATTAAATTTTAAAATTCAGTACGACATGTTTTTGATTAAAAAAAAAATGTTGACTAGGGCGTCGATCCTTTAACATAGTCAAAGACCATCAACATCCCAAAAACAATAGACCCTATCAGACAATCACACAAAGGGGCCTACAAGACCAAAAACAAAACTGACCCAAATCAAGGAGGAATAGAAACATCCAAGCCTTGATTGGGGAAGGTTTGGGGAAGGGGGAAAGACTTCCCATTTTGCCGATGACAAACAGTCATCCATGCAATACTATCCTTAGGATCATTAAGGGAGAAAATGTTCAGAAGGGGGTTCATGTTAAAAGGACCAATAGAATCATCAACAGGCTGCAAGGAAGCCACATAAGATTGAACAAGCACCACATCAAGTCCAACACAAGTAGCTTTCAGAGGTTGCTATGAAACTGCTACTGGTTGCAGATGAGCCGCAAAACAAGGTTGTGAGGTCACAGAATCTAAAGGAATGCTAGTACGATCATGTTGAATATAAAGGATGTTGCATTTTTCTTTGAAATGTATCTTTTTTATTTTTATGAACTAGTGAGAGTGCCTGCTATATAGTTAATAAAAAGGAGGATGCCCCTTAAAATCCCTAAATCACCAAGATTTCCAAACAATAAAGGATGTCACCTAGGATGAATCACCTTGATACACTAATAAAAACATCTTTCTTTCTACATTTGTCAATGAAATGAAAATATTGGATGTGTACCAAAAAAAAATGCATTAAAGATACCTAGAACCAAGGTTCTCTAAAGTTGAAAAAAAAAAGAATAGAAATTCACCATCCAACCCTTAAAATATTTCATATACTCAGTTATTACTAACAAGAATTGTACTATTATTAAATTAGAGTAATTTTGAATTTAAAAAATGAAATGGAAATATAAAGATTGCAAAGGGAGGCTTACAAATATATTGCATTTCATTTTTAGCCCATCTTTTCCCTTATCCTTCTAAAAAAAAATATTGCAGTCATAAATAATCTATTGCTTATTAGATTCAAATTATTTCAAATAACATCATAAAAGCAATATATTTTCTTGAATTAAAATACATTATCACCACATTAAAAAAAAAAAAAGATTCCAAATCATTTCTTTTTCTCACTCTTCCCACAATATCTTTCATGTTGTATTCTTGCATCTTCAAAATTTTTTGAAAGAGGGCCAAAGCATGGAGTTGTGTCACACTTTGGGCCAACAGAGGGTAGTTTGGCCGGAACTACCTTTGGGCCACGTGGCGCCTATGTGGCATTGTGAGTCCAGCCGAACTCCCTTAGTTCAAATGGTGACATCCAAAAAAAATTTAAATTTTTTTTAATGTTAGAACTAAGGGTAGTTCAACTGGACTATCCTATGTGTCATGTGATGTGGCACAAAAAAGATCAAAAATTCTATATTTCTAAAACTTTTCACTTCTTCTCATTTTTTCTTCAAGCAGAATATTTTTTTACAAAAATAAAAAAATACCCTTTTGTAGAGCTCGAAGTCACGAATCTAGAGATATAATTTTTTTAGTATTTGATTAATTTTAATATTTTTTATTAATTAAACATTGTGAGTAGCTTTTTAAAGTTCAAAACGAGGCTGATTAGAAATTTAAAAAAAATATTAAATGATATTTAAAAAATTGTTTTCCACTAGGTGAGAGAATATTCTCAAAAAGGATTTTTTTTTTTGGGTTAATGATAAATTTAGTAGTCAAAAGGTGACGCCGAATGAAAAATTGTCAAATTTAGCTATGTTGGACTTCAAAATATTATAACGAGAAAAATATACATCAAAATTATTTTTTTACTTTTTTTAACACTGCATATATATGTTCTCTATTTGGGAAAAAAAAAACATAAAACAATAAGTCCGTTTCCATTTTTTTCGGTGGCGCTGACTAGAACCCCTGATTTTCAACATTTTTCAGCAATGAAAAATCTGTCTTTGAATTTATAAAAAAATACTCCAATTTTTTTTTTAAATAACAGACATAAATTTCATTCATATTTCTACATTTGATCGGTTTACATAATTTCAATATTTAATTTAGAAATGTCATTTTTATGCGGTCGAAGTTAAACAATTTTAGTTGTGTTAGTCGGTTCCTTTATAAAAATGTGACACAACATTGTGTTTTTAAACCCAAGAGAAAGTATGGAAGAAAAACCAATAAATCCTCACACATTCAAAATTCAATCACTAATCTTCTCTCATGTTCCATGAATATCACTGAAATTTTAACAAAATTAAACAAAGAGAAATAAACCGTGAACTAAAATTTATAAAATATATACCTTCTCAAAGACAAATAAACATTGAACTAAGATTTATAGAATATATACCCTTCTCAAAGACATCTACTCATCTCCCTTTTGTTTAGAAAATGGTCAAGTGCAATTCTTTAGCTCTTTTTATTTAGCAGCCCCCACACAAAATTTGAAGGAGCCCTTTGTGGAGCTAGTGGTTCTATATTTTTTTGTAATATTGTATTTATTTTAAGTAGTTCTTTAATCATATTTGTTCTACTATATAAATTGTGTTAATAAGAGAAATTTTTAAGATTAAATTTGGAGGAAAAAAGTAAAAAAGAAGATAAGGAAATATGTATAATTATGTGGCATAATTTTTATTATTAGTGGTTGCATAATTTTAAACCTCTTATTTTCCATGAATTATTTTCTATCTCTAAACTATAGCAAGTCTAACATTATAGGAGAATATTCTAAATTATCTTTTGTACTTATTGAACATTTACATGGGACCATATGTACCACTAAGATATTAGTATCAAAACTTTAAAATAAATCACCTTAGACCACCCTATTAGTTCAAAGGGAAGGAGTAAACATATGCATCTTATAAACTTAAAAAAATATATTTTTTCTAATTTTATAGAAATAATATATCATGAAGCTTTAAAAAGTAGCCTTCTAATAGAGCATAAAGTATTGTGTATATTCTTTGTATGTAAACATTTGATTAGTTACAAAAGATAGGTAAGTTGTAGATTGGGACTTTGTAATAGTTTCCGTATAGACCTTATTGTATTGAATTTAAATAATAAAATTATGAACACATTTTGATGTTGGATTTTCCTATAAGGGTTTCGGGCACATAAATATTTGTGTTGTGTTTAATATTGTGACTACATGCAATTTCACTACTTTCATACATATTGTATTAGCTTTATTACATTTTGAATATTAAATAAACACATAATGCTAGAATTTGATATTCTAATTTATCAATCCCTTATAATAAAAGGTAAAAATCTCTAATATTTGCTATTGAAAATGGTTGATTTTCTGGGTGATGTTTATTTCATTAGATTTTAAGTAGTCATAGTGTGTGTGGTAGACTAATCCTATAGTGATCAAAAGGTTAATATTGGTGTATAAATGGAATAAAATAAAATCTTTAAAGGATTGTGTTATAAAATAAAATTGTATTAAATCTATAATGAGTACACCAACCTGTCTAAACTTGACAAGTTCAATTATCAAATCTTTGAACTATGGAAGTTTAAGATAGAGGTTGTTCTAGTTGAGAGAGATTAGTAAGATACATCTAAAAAAATTACTAGAATATTTCATAAGAAAGCTAGAAGTACAATATAATTTTGTTTTTCAAATTATATATTAATAAATGTGTCCCAAGTAGACTACAAAAAATTATGGAATATATATTAGGTATGTTATATGCCTAGTAAATAAATATGTTTTAGAAAAGAAGGTATACTCTTTTAAAATTAGGGTGATTGTGTAACTAATAATTTAATTTTTTTACTATGATATTGAGTCAACTTGCATCAGTAAGAGTCCGAATAGTTAAATAAGATAAATGTATTTTGTTAATTTTTTCTTTACCAATTTTATGGGATAACCTGATGATGTCAATCATAAATAATGATATGCTTAAATTAAAAATATATTTAGTGTTTTTGTTAAATAAAGAAACTAAGGTCAATGAATGATAAATTTGTTGATGTCATTATGGTAAGACAGATCAAAAGAGAAAAAAGGTAATAAGATGAGAGAAAATAATTCTAAAGGTAATGAAAGGTCTAAATCTCCAAGTAATTCTAAGGTAGAATTCTAGAATAATGGCAACACAAATCACATAAAGGAGCACAAATTTGAAAAGAAGGATGGCCTATATAATGTCCTTTAAAAATGACGAATATAACAATGATGTATTTGTGTCAACTAACATTATTGGTGATGATTCTTGGTTGATTGATTTAGGTGCTTCTTTTCAAAAGACACAACATAAGCAGTGATACTTAAAATATACCAATAGTAATGAAGGGAAAGTATTTATTTGACGTAATAAATATTTGAAAATTTTTAGTCTGAGAATGGTCAAAGTAAGTTTCATGGATGTTGAGTACAAATACTCATAAATGTAATGTGTATATAATAATTGAAAAGAAATACTATGTATGTGTTTGAAATACATGATGTAAGAATTCATGTTACTTTTGATGAAAAGGGGTGTAGATTAGTAAGGTTAATTTGGTGCTTTGTAAAATAAGTGAGGTGTGGTACTTTTTCCAGGCTAAATATGTCAATTTTATCTAAAATTTCTAATGTTAATACATATAAATCAAATTTAGTGAATCTTTTTCAATTACATCATTTGAGTAAAAATAGTTTGAAAATATTGGTCAGCAAAGGCACGATAGAAAGTCTTGGTGATTTTTTTATTAATGTTGACTTTTTGTGAACGTTATGTATCTAAAAGTGTAATATATTGTACTTCAACTTTAGAAGCATTAGAGAAAAGGATGTTTTGGAGAAAATACATAGTTGTTCATTTGGGCCTATGGATATCCCATCCATAATTCTTTGTATTGATTGTCATTCACTAATGATTATTCTTAGGCTTAAATTTATAGTATTTATCAAGTTTAAGATGTTCAAAACTCTTTTTAAGAATCAAATTAGCAAGAAATCAAATGTTATTAAGATAAATAGTCATATTTAATTGTACTCTAAAAAAATTCTTAATTTGTATAATCATAATGAAATTGTTAGGAAAAGAACTATCTCTTACACAACATAGAAAAATGAGATTGTAGAAAGGTTAAACAAAGCTTTGTTAGATCAAGACAAGAGTATGTAGATTAATACATGCATGCGACAATATTTTTGGGTTGGGGTTATTCACACCACATTCTACTTGAAAAATAGTTCTCTCACTTCTACATGAAAAAATAAGATCCGATATAAAGTGTGTACTAGAAGAAAACTAGTGGTAACAAACTTAGGGATATTTGTATGTGAGACATTTTTTCAAATTCCTGAGGAATGGTAATCCACTTTAGATAAGAAATAATAAAGGGGTACATGTTCATTGATTATGCATTTAATGTCAAATGATACAAGCTTTAAAATCTAAAAAATATTGAAATTTATGTACTCAAGAGATGCTACATTTAGGAAAATTTATGTGAAGTCCAAACTTAAATAATTAAAGGATATTGAAATAGAGATATATTTCATAGAGAAATGGAGCAACATAATGTATCAAAATCTAAACATGATAATATGGTAGAAGAAGAGAAGAGCACGTTTTGGCATGAACAATAAAGAAGAATAAGGTGTAGATACGATAGGAAGTTATTCACAATAAATTGTGAGAAGATCCACTATATAGAAAGATCAATTGATAGGCACAATCTACCTATTTTTTAATTTTTTTCTCTAAATTTTTAGAGATAGTGAACCAAGTTCTGTAGAACAAGCTCTCACTTTCAAAGGAAACATTTCTTGGAAAACTACTATGGATGAGGAGATGATGGTAAAGAAGCAATGATAACCTTAGAATTTGGTGGATCTACTTAAGGATAGGAAATCCATTGGCTATAAGTGAGTATTAATAAGGATAATTTTAGTGAAAATAGATGACTTGAGTTGTAAAAGTTGCAAGGTGGCAAAGGTTTATTCCCAAGTTAAGAGAATAGACTTCAATGATGTGTTTTCCCATGTTGCTAAATTAGTTCAATATAATTGTGCTATATATTTTTGTACGACTTAAATTAGAAATTGAGAATATGTATGCCAAGATAACATTCTTGCATGGAGACTTAGAGGAGAGAATTTTCATGAAAAGGCATAAGGGATACAAGGTCAAAGGAAAATAGAAAGTAGTTCGTAAGATGAATCTAGGTCTTTGTATGGGCTAATGTAGTCTCCTTAGATATGGGATCAAAAATTTGATACACATGTACTATAATTAGGTTTGAAAGAATCAATTTGATCATTGGGTAATTCAACATAGTAAATGATTGTATGGACTAATTATTATTATATTGATGATATGTTTACCATCGGATAAAATAAAAGCATTAATTTAGGAACTCAAAAATTAGTTGGTTAGTGAGTCTAATATGAAATAACTAGGAGATACCAAGTATATTCTTAGAATAGAAATTTATAATGATAGAAGTAAAAGGAAACTATAATTAAACTAGAGCAAGTACCTCAAGATGATCTTGTGGATGTTTATAATGGAGAACAATAAGTTCACCTCTATCAATTAACACAAGATGAGTATGGAAAAATGTACTTGTAGACACCTATTTATGACCACTTGATTAAATGAATTATATTTATTTATTCATCTATTATTCAACTATTAATTAAATTTATTATTTAATTAATTCATCCATTCACCCTTCTTCGATTTTAAATAAATTATTCAATTTGATTTAATTCATTTGGCCAAATTCTAGCTTTTAATTAAATAAATAATATTTGTTTAATTAAATTCCCCCTTTACATTTAATTAAAACCCCTTTTCACATTTAAATAAATCAACCCAGTGCGTGCAAATAGTAAAGTGGTACAACTAGACAAGAGTGAGGTCAATGCAATTAAAGAATTAAAAGATCGGCCTCAACCCAGTGCATGCAAATAGTAAAGTGGTACAACTAGACAAGAGTGAGGTCAATTTAATTGGAGAATTAAAAGATCTATACATCCAATTGGGCATTGATCCCCACATATCCCATTACATCGACATTCAAGTGGTAGATATTCCAGAGGTGTATGGGATTCTCCTCAATAAGGATTGGTCAAAAACTTTGGGAGGATATTTCTCAACCTGTTTTACATACTTATGGCTTCCATGGAAGGGGGTGAGTAACCAGATCCGAATCAATAGTGAACCCAAGTTGAAGAAGTTGGTCACAGATTATAGAGCTCCCAATGAGGTGCCATATGCTGAAGTGAGTCTAGGAGTCTATAGAGTAAATGAAATCCTCACTTATTCTGCACCTGCCCTTCCCCAATTACATCAAGCTAATATGACCGTATATAGAGGGTGGGTCAAAGGTTTTGTTACAACAGTAAACAAGGGATGAATTTACTGGGGGATACTATGAAAATACAAGATTTGTTGCTTCCAAAATGGTGTTGAATACATCATGAGGAGCACTCAGAGATGTCATGTATCCCATGTCAAAATGGGATTACAAAGTTGATGAGCCCAGTCCCATGTGAGGACACTAATCATGCCATCAACATGGAAGAAATTCAAGTTCCAAGTTGCAAGGGAGTAATACCTCAAACAATGGATCTTATAAATGAAATTTCCTAGTCGGGATGATACAACAAGGATATAAATAAAATTTCCCAGCCCAGACAATACAACAAGAAGATCTTCATGGTTGAGGTTGATAGACAAGAGGATGAGAATATCCTACCTAAGCAGGAGAAGGAAGAAACCCAATCTCAAATGCACCCTCAAGTGGAATAGACCACTCCTAACACCCTTGAAGTATTCTTACAATTGGGAACAACCTCAAGTGTTGCAAGACCTTGAACCCAAGAGACAAAAATCACCTCCGGAAACTAATATGATAACTAACCCCAAGGTGAAGAATGCAAAGAAACTGCAAGATGAAATATGGTTTTTAAAGTTTGATGGATCAAGATCCAAGCAAGGCAGTGGAGCAGGCATAGAGTTAACAAGACCAAAAGGGAAAACCTTTCTATCCTCCTACCGACTCCAATTCCCTTGAACTAATAATATGACGGAGTATGAGGCCCTAATTAGAGGACTACTCTTCACTCATAAGAAGGGAGCCAAATTCTTGAGAGTGCAGGGAGATTCTGAATTGGTCATCAAACAAGTACAAAGCCAATATACATGTCACGATAAAAGGTTAGCAACATATAGGAATAGAGTATGGGGTTTGGTTGAGGATTTTGATGCTTTCAATATTCAGTTGGTATCTAGGAAAGTAAGTGGAATATTGGATGCATTGGCTGTAGCAACAAGTACATTAGAACCAACGAGCCAATCCCCTTTGAAGAAGTTTTCTGGAGAGTTGGTCTCCACACCTATTGTGCCTGATAATATCAAACACTTTCAATTTTTCCAAGATGATACCCACATTCTAGCATTTCTGGCCAATTTAGGGGCTTTTGAAGAACAAATCATTGATGAGAAGGATAAATCAAATGATCTTGATGAAGTGGGTGACGAAGAAATTATGAATTTACCAGCTAACATTATTCCTAAAGGTATGGTCACCCTAGAGAGGCTTTTTGACTCTGATTCCAGGGTAAAAGAGAGATTAACAACAGATTCAGATGTCGGGAAATACAAACCACAAAATATTGGTCTAGAAGGCCAAGAGAAGATTGTGTATATTGGGAAGATTTGTACTCAAACTGAAAGAGAGAAGATTTTGCAAATCTTGAAAGAATTCATTGATGTAATAGCATGGGGGTACAAAGATCTAAAAACTTTTGATACATCGATCATCACCCATGTTATACCCTTGAAACCCAATATAAAGTCATTCAGGCAGAAGCAACGACCAGTTAATTTGCTAATAGAACCCTTGATTTTCAAGGAGGTACACAAGTTGCTCTCTGCAAGGATTATTTTCCCGATACATCACTCTACTTGGGTCACCAATTTGGTGCCAGTAAGAAAAAAAATTAGCGAAATTCGGCTTTGTGTGGATTTTTCGTAACCTCAATAAGGCATCTAAAAAATATAATTACCCCCTTCCTTCCTTGGATGAGGTACTACAAATTGTCAATGATTCACAAATGATGTCATTCTTAGATGGTTATTCCAAATATAACCAAGTTTTTGTGAACTATGAGGATCGTATGAAAACAATGTTTACAATGAAGTGGGGAACATATGCGTACTGAAGGATACCATTTGGGTTAATTAATGTTGGGGCCACATTCCAAAGAGCAATGGATACGACCTTCAAAAATCTAATTGGAAAATGTATTATTATATATATGGATGACTTGACTATATTTTCCAAAGTCAAAGAAGACCACCCAGACCATCTTCAAAATGTTCTGGAGAGATGTCGTAGATATGGGATTTCCCTTAACCCCAAGAAGTGTGTATTTGGAGTGGCTGAAGGAAAGCTCCTCAGTCACGTAATTTTTGAAAGGGGGATATCTATAGACCTAGATTGAGTAGAAGCATTGCTAAAATTACAAATGCCTGGCAGTACAAAGGAGATGAGATCTTTCTTTGGGAAGATCAATTTTGTCAGAAAATTTATCACTGGGTTTGCAGAGATAGTCAAGCCATTAAATGAAATGAAGAAAAAGAATGCTAAGATCGAATGGACTACTGAAGCAAAAGAGGCTTTTGCCCAGATCAAGAAATCCATCGCTGAGGCTCCTGTATTAACTAGTCCCAACTATACTCTATCATTTTACATATATTCTTTTGCTTCATTACACTCAAGAGCAACTATTTTGACACAGAGGCAAGTAGGGTACGAGAAACCCATTGAATTTATGAGCTCCCCTTTCAAGAGTGCTAAGGTGAGATATTATCCTCTTGAAAAATAGGCTTTTGCATTGGTAAGAGTAGTCAAGAAATTCAGGCATTATATCCTGAGGAGTAAAATCTATGCAATTGTACCTAATCAAGAAGTGAAGTCAATGCTTATGCAATCCGAGTTGGGAGAACGTCGAGGGAAATGGATGGAAATTTTACAAGAGTTTGATCTGCAGATGGATCTAATTAAGTTAGTCAGAGGACAAGGCTTTTCTCAAGCTATGGCGACTGACATCCCTCAAATCCAGTGCCAATAGTATACGTTGCAGTCATTCACTTAGGACCTATGGTACATGGATTTGGTTTTTATATTGCAGAATAATATCTCATCCAACTACTATCCACAAGGTAATCAAGTAGCTGAATCTATGAACAAGAACATCCTAGATGTTATTAAAAAGATACTCGAGAAGAATCCCAGGGATTGGCGTAATCAGTTGAGATACCCCTTATGGGGCGATCGAACCAGAGTAAAAGTTGCCCTGGGAAATTCTCCGTATTACCTTGTTTATGGCCAAACTCATGTCTTCCTGATCAATTTACAAATACCTGTCCTCCAGTAAATGAAAGAACTTAAAATTGAGAATCAGGTAGAGGTTTGTCTCCTAGATCTATTAAAACTTGATGAAAAAAGGATTAATACCCTACAACACTTCGCCAAGCACCAAGTTGTTGTTAAGTGATGGTTTGACAAAAGAGACAAGGTGAAAGCCTTTCAGATCTCTGACCTAGTTCTGTTCTGGGATAAGGCCAAGGAGAAGAAAGGTGATCACCACAAGTTTGAAAGTTTGTGGTTAGGTCCTTACCAAATAGCCAAAATTTTAAGAGAAAACACCTTTAGGTTAAGCTCTTTGACTGGAGAACTTGTACCATTTCCCATCAATGGTCAGTTTCTCAAGCAATACTTTGATTAATCCCCAATGAAGCTTGACCTGTTGTATATAGTAGATTAATTGTTTTTAATAGATTAGTTGTTTTTGTTTTGTTTGCTTTGTTGCTTGTTTGGGTTTTGCATGTTTGTTGTGTTTTCTCTTTGCTGCATGCTTGTTTCCCTTTCATTTTTATTTGTCTTGTTTCATTTCATTTGTTTTCATTTTGTTGTGTCGAGATATATATTTATTCTCAAAGATTCTAAAGGAAGGTGTCCTTTGCATAACAAGTTGCCAAATTTTGAGAGACTTTGAATCTTTGCTATTTACAACTTCATTATCATTTGGTTAATTCTGAAACCTTTGTCTACACTCGTTCAAGGTGATATATAATGGTTTAAATATGATTTGAGTTTTTGACCCTCAATTGGAAAAGGCTAGCTTTATAACTCAGCACTACCATAACATTAAGATACATCAGAAAGTTTTGTAAGATAGTAGGTGAACTTGTTTCCAAGTGAAAAATCAGAAGTCAGGGTGTTTCACATTATCCACCGTGGTTCCCAACCCAGTAATCAGACTTTAATGTTTGAAAAGTTTCTTAAAAGGTTATATAAGAAATAAGTCCTATATTTTATGATATTTTCAAAAGGAAAAAGGAAAAGAAAAAGAAATGATCCTCTTAAAGCAACTAAACTTGGGTGTTTCAAGTAACCTCCATTGGGGCTACGGACGTTTGGCTGGTAGTGGAGCATTGTTTGATGAGAACCAGAGTTATTTCTGTTGGTGCTATGAACACTTGGATGACCTTGCATGAAAGACATTGGTTGACTTCACCTACATAGCTTGGGCCCAGTTTCCTTTGTTTATCTTCATTATTGAATACGATGGAGTAATAAATCATGCGCACACACTTAAGAGTTAATCCTATTTAGTTTTGGACTTGGTTGGTTGTTCATTAATTCGATCATCCTTTTTTCTCTTATCCACCCTTTTGAATGATAGTAGCCTTAGGCATCAAGTTAACTAGATATCTTGAAGTTCTAAATTGCCTAGAGTCATTTTTCCTAGATAGTCACTATTTTTTATGCCTTGCATACCTAACCCCCATTAGTTTCCTTGTGTTGTGAAAATATGGGTCCCTCTATTGCTTTTTATTTCTTTGTTTTATGTTTTTTTCCTTTTACCTTGGAACTCCGGAACCCCAGAGTCTCGAGGTCTCTTTCTTTTTATTTTTTCTTTGTCCACCTCGAAACCCCAGAGTCCTGAGGTTGGTCTCTTTTGTTTGTTGGTGCACAACCCCGGAACCCTGGATCCTCGAAGTTCTAAGGTTGTGCCTTTTCTTTTTCCTTTTTGTTGAAGCCTCAAGACTTTGGAGTCCCGAAATCCTAAGTTCTTCATGTGTCATTTTGTTTACCTTGGAACCCCGGAGTCTTGAGGTATGTTTTGTTTTCTTTACCTCAGAACCCCTGGAGTCCCAAGGTCATTGGTTTTCTTTGATGTTTTGTGCACCCCAGAACCCTGAAGTTTCGAGGTGAGTTTTTGTTCTTTGTTTTTCTTTGACTTCGGAACTCTGGAACCCTGGAGTCCCAAGGTCCTATTTAAGGCGTTCGTACGGATGAGGTTCAGGGGGGGTATAAATAGGAAGAATGAACTTTTCAAAGCTCATTTGTGCATTCAACTTTCCATAGCTCTTTCCTTTGACCTCTCAAATTTCTGCCTTCATCCTTTTGAGTTCCTTCCATGTTCTTGGGTGATTTTCCTCACTAGGTTGGTGATTTTTCTTGCCTTCCTTGTTGTTTTCTAGTTTAGATCTTCTTGTTTTGTGAACTTTATTTTTTTTCTTTGTCGTTTTTGTCTTGTTTTTAGTTTGCCGCGTGCCCTAGTTTTTCACCCCGGAACCCCAGATCCCCGGAGTTCCTGGTTAGGTTTTTCTTCTCATCGACCCCAGAACCCCAGAGTTTCAAGGTTGGTCTTTCGCCTTGTGCATGTTGACCCTGGAACCCTAGAGTTCTGGATTGGCTTTTTGAAGAGTAATGCCATGGATCTCAAAACCCTGGAGTTTCGAGGCCCGTCCCTTTTGAGCCCACTATGTTTAAACCCCAGAAACCCTGATCCTCGAAGTTATAGAATGTATTTTTGGTATCTTATGGATCTACCTCAGGACCCCAGAACCCCAAAGTCCCAAAGTTAGCCTCATATCTCAAGCTCGAAACCCCGAAACCCCAGAGTTTTAGACTCCATCTAGTTTACCTATCCCAAAACTCTGGAATTCCGAAGTTCCAGACTTTTTGTTTTAAAGCCTAGCTACCCCAGAACCCCAGAATTCTGAGGTCATTTCTCTAAAAGGGAGTTATCTACCCTGGAACCCCGGAGTCCCGAGGTGGATGAAGTTTTTAATGTTTTTTATACAAGGGATTAATGCTTGTTTCCTTCTTGCATATTGAAGTGATTAGATGGACTTAACTTCCAACAAGAGAGGAAAGACATAGACAAACTTCCTGTAACAATGAAGTACCAGTACCAAGGGAAAATTTATGTCTCAAAACTGGATGATCAGATCAAATGGGTTATGGACACTGAGGTAGGCCACATTGAAATTGAGGATATCAACACACAATTAGAGAGGCCATGGCTAGAGGCCCCATTGAGAAGAGTCAAAAGATCAGGCCTAGTGGAGGCTACTATCTTCCCATAGTCGATACAGGCTCTTGAATTTATCATGACAATCACTTAGTTTTACGATCCTAATACCAGGAAATGCATAGATGCACAGAGAAAGACGGTGATTGATTTGTCTCTAGACATGCTAGGATTTGTGTTTGGGATCCCCATAAGAGATGAAATATTCCTTTCCACTGAAGAAGCCTAGGGAGTATGGAACAGTAATGTGACCTCAAACAAGAGGCACATGAATGAAAATTGGCTGGAAGAAGAGAGGAAAACAAGCTTAAAGGCCATTGATATATTGAGGGCAAATTTCAAAGAGCCATGAAGGGATTTAATTATCATTTTGAGCAGGGCCTTTGGCAAGCCTGACTGCAAGCACTTTCATCCCTGGATGTTCCAATTCATGAATACCATCCTCATAGGGAAACAATATTTTTATTGGGCTTAGATCCTTTCAGATAACATATACGGATAGATGAAGGAGGTCCACCAGACAAAGAAGTTCTTTTTCACCTCCTATGTCATTTGGGTGGCTGCTCGAGCAGATATGTTTCCAGGATTATAGGTGGAAGGTCAACTTGGGGATGAAGAAGGACAAAAGAATGTTTGGGAATATTATTCCCAACTCCCCCTCACTAAGGCAAAGGCACACTTTAAAAGAATCAATGATGTCTTCCTCTTCCTTGTAACTATTAAACTAACAGGAGATATAGGGTATATAATAAGCCCTAAAGCCATGGCCATCATTCATAAATGGGCGTGTTGGTTCATTCAAAACCAGTGCTCCACTTACATAAGGGTTAGTGGGTTTATAGGAAACCCGATGTTGCTGCCAAGGTATTGTAATGATCGCAACATTTTGCTGGAATATATTAGACAACTGCTCAGCCTTTAATCCCTCCTATCATCAAAACATAAAGAAGGGATTGATTTTTCTGTTTCTATTGGGTACTTTTCTTGTTCAAAGATACAGGTGGTGAAGATGGTGGAGCAGGAGCTCCAAGATTTGAACTTAAAGAAATTTGATTATGCTATAGAGTATTATGATCCCTACGGGAAACTCAAATTATCTATGCCTAAGGCATATGAGGGGCACAAGCCCAGACCGGAAGATTTTTGGGCAAACCTCCAAGACAATTTTGAGGTAAGGGAGAAAATTTTTAATAGATTGTTTGTACCCCAGATTAGGGATTTTGAAATAGAGACTAGTCTCTCTAAAGACCTGAGGGATGATGGAGACATACTGGACCTTGCATATAAAGAGTAGGAAATTGATAAAAGGGCCCCCTCTCCTATAAGGTGGTTCGTGCAAGAAGATGTAAATATATACAAAGCCTCCCAATTAGTCATCAACATGACTAAATAATCTCTTAGTTTAAGGGTTAGGTCGAGTGATTCGAAGGGGAAGTAGAAAGAATCCACCTCAAGAGTACCCTAGTCAAGGGGTTATAAGGAGTATGCTCGTAAGACGAGATCAAGTTCCAAGAAGAATACATCCACTGATCTAGATGAAGTAGTAGACCCTGAAGAAAGTACTGAGGAGTTACTAAAAAAGATTCATAAGCATATGAGAAGGTTAGAATTGTTAAAAAAGGCTGCTGACTGTCGGGTAACAGATGGTCTAGGAGTTGTGCCACTCACTGAATTTCTTCCATAAAGGACAACTATAGAATAGACTATAGGGGAAGGTTCTCAGGAGGAAGAAGAAGAAATAGAAATGGGTGAAGATGTGCCCACACAGCCTCCTACAATAGCTGCAACATAAGTTCCAGTTACCAATGCCCCCATGCCACCACCAATTGTTACAACCATAGGGCCATCCAGGACATAGGCATTTAGGCCTACCACAGAGTATAATTATCAAAAATATTGAATCAGACTGACAATGAAGAGGAATAGCCTAGGGAACAACAGTCACTTGGAGGGGAGAAAGAACAAAGTGAGGTGAAAGATTTGTTGAATAAAAGATTAGTCTTAAGCCCATAAGACCAAGAAGACCTCCTTAAGGATATAGCTTCTGGAAATGTATGACAGAAATAGGTAAGGAGGGGAGGAAATTCGAAGAAGAGGTCAATGATAAGTTGGGAGAGTTGCATAAGCAGCATCAACTGAATGTTAACATTTCTCTCCAAACTAATCTTTCCCGCCAAGGTGCTTTGCCTCAAGATCCTAAATAGATAGAAGCATAAGAGAAGGATGAAGCAGAAGAACAACTAGATGTCCATATTGTAACTACTGACATAGTGTCACATCAAGGTGACAATGATAAAGATGTACCATAGTGGCTTGAATTCACTTTCGAGAAGAAGAAGAGAAAAGTAGTCTTGCCTAAGGTTACACTACAACAAGTGGGGCAGGAGCACCCAGGTTTGGTTGCATTTTCACAATTTTGGTGTGATTAGGTTCAAAGGTGTGTTTTCTCAGTTTGAAATAGCATCCCATAAGTGCATCGGGATAACCTACTCTGATGATTTAGCATTGGCTTGGAGCGGAGCCATCGGTTATTGATGAGAGTGGTTTCAACCTACCCCGAGGATGAAATGAGCAAACAAAGGTGCAGAGTATTGTCATCGGCTATCGGTGAGAGTGGTTTCAAACTACCCTGATGACCCGATGAGAAAACGAAGGTGCGGAGTATTGTAATCGGCTATCGGGGAGAGTGGCTTCAAGATATTCCGCAGACCCGATAGGAAAGTGGATGGATTTTCAAACTATCCCACAGACCCGATAGGAAAGTGCTAGTTAGGAAAAGAGTTATCGGGTATTGGAAGGAGTGTCTTCTTGTTACCTCGACAACTTGATAACAAGGCGCAAGTGGAGGAGGTCAACTTTGGAGACATCACCCATCGGAAAAGCACAATGTCATGGCACCCGATGACTTGATGGAAGGTGCAAAGAGTTGGAGGTTTTCATCGGACATCGATAACCTTGTTTGGATGTTACCCCGACGCTCCGATAGAACCTGCCCGACAGTTGCCACTGGAAACCATTGGTAATGAAATCAATCCTATCCAATAGGAGGAGTTCACAACAGAGGGTGGAATGTATAAAATACCCAACAGGCATCTATAAACCGATTGTTGTTGAATGTAATAACTTTCCACGGAGAATGCATTTGTTTTGTTGAATATAAAGAGAAGTCTATTTTCTGGTTTCCACCGAGTATCTGATTTCTGTCGTGAATTGCATTAATGTTTTAAAATATTTAAGTACACTATTGTAGTCTATGTAAATGCTTCATTTCTCTATTTTGTGAGTTACTTGGTTAAACCCGGGAATAAGATCAAAATATGTAAATAAGTTGTTCTTTTTCAGTTTTTGTTCTGTGTTTGTAAATAACATCATGGCTCTGGCTTGAAATTCCACATGACCATTGGAGGTGGTCAAGCAGAGCCAATCAAGTACAGTAGGTTTTCATTTGTGGAAGTGTAGGAGATGGCATTAGTTATTCCTGCAAACTGGCCCTAAGTGAGCTTGGTGATAGTCCAGCTAGGTGTCAGTAGTTTGAAGGAGATAACTTGTAGGGGAGGAATCTATTGAGAACTAGAAGAAGATCCAAAAGGCTCTAAGCCTTGGAACCTTGTCATTTTGTAACTGAAGGGTGAGAGTTTTTCAAACCAAACATGAAGGGTAGTTTTGCAACAAAGAGATAACAAGTCTTGACTGTCTTGCACCCCTGCAAGGATATAGTGAACAAGCTTACCTTGCGAGCTTCAAGAAGGTGAAACAAGCAAACTACTGTTAGGGGAGTACAGAGGAGAAGAGTATGGGTCCTAATAGTGAATAGGATTACACCATCAAAGAACCCCAATTGGTGGTTACTTAGGACTCTCCCTATCAAAGTGGTATCAGAGAAAGTTAAGACTTCGAAAGAAACTTGTTGATGACAGACACTGAATCCGTAGGAGGAAATAGTCTTAGAATGGTGACCAATGCAGAGTTAGCCAAGAAGGTAGAAGATTGGGAGGAAGAGAATAGACTGTTGAGAGAAAGATTGCTAAAATTGGAGAGCAAACTGGACGTAGTTGAGGATAAAACTAAGAAAGTAACAGTTAAGGTCAATGAAGGGAAGTATAAAAAATTAGTAGAAGAGGATAGGATACCTGAACCAGACCCTGTTCTGCCTAAAGAACCTTTCCTTAAAGCAATTAAAGACTTAAGAGGAAAATCTTTAGAAGGAGTGTCACTTTTTCATGGGAAAATGGAGCCTGAAGTAGTTATGGAATGGATTGAAGGAATGGAGAAGCACTTTGAGTGTGATAGAATCAGTGAAGGCCAAAAGGTGAAGGTAGCTAAGTCTAGATTGAGAGTAGTAGCCTTAACTTGGTGGAAATTTATCTAAGAAGAGAGGCAAAAAGAGGGTAAGAACCCCATAGCTACTTGGAAGGGTATGTTAGCCAAGGTGAGGTAAACCTATATCCCCAAAGACTATGAAATCTAGTTGCATAAGAGGAGACAAAAATTAAGGCAAAGAGACTTGGATGTGAGCAGCTACACTGAGGAATTTCAGAAGTTGTGTCTGAGATCCAAAGTGGTAGAGGGTGAGAGCATCAAGTTAGCCAGGTACTTGAATGGCTTGAGATGGAATATTCAAGAGGAGTTAATTTTGTTATTCCATAACACCATGCATAAGTTCTTTCAATTGGCACTAAAGGTGGAGGAAAAGAACAAGAACAAACAAGAACAAAGAAACAAAGGTACAGGTAGAGGAAGATATGTCAGAGGTCATAGAGGTAGCTATAGTGGTAGAGGTGTAGACCAAATATCCCAAGAGGAATCCAATAGCAAGAGCAACTATAGAGGAAGGGGATCTAGAAACTCTAATAGAGGAAGGTCTAGTGGATTAGGAAGAGGGTCCTATTTTGCCACAATGAAGTGCTACAACTACTATCAGCTTGCACACCCAACTTATAGATGTCCTGAGAAGTCTTCTTCATCCCAAGGAGGTGAAAGGAGAGTAAATTATATTCAAGAAGATGCAGCAAATGTGAAGGCATCATAAGTGAGTTTAGATTCTGAGAGTGGAGAGAATCTCATGATAAGAAGAGTCTTAATCAAAGAACTAGTTAAGGAGGAACCTAGCCAAAGAAGATCCTTGTTTAGGATAAAATGCAAGATTATGGGTAAAGTGTGAAAATTGGTGGTAGATTCAAGTTCCACTGACAATATTGTGTCAGAAGAAGCAGTAAGTAAAGTTAACCCATAATCTTACAGGGTTACTTGGCTCAATAAGGAGCAACATATTCTAGTGAATGAACAAACTTAGGTGGAGTTCACTATAGCAAGTTACAAATAAAGATTTTGTGTGATATCTTTCCAATGGATGCATGCCACCTACTCTTAGGTAGAGCTTGGAAATTTGATAGGAAAGTAGTACACCATGGAGAAAAGAATTCCTATACTTTCCAAAAAGATGGAGTTACTTACAAAATTCAGTCCTTGAAAGATGAAGAAGGAATTAGACCTAACGGTTCCAATGTGTTTCTAGTTGGTGATAAGGATTTCATTAACATCCTCAAGGAACGAGAAGGAGTGGGGTTTGCACTTGTAGTGAAACCTAAAGAAGAAAGCAAGGAAAAGAATGTATGCATTCCCAATGAAGTGCAACGGATACTAAACCAGTTCAAGGAGATCATTAGTGATGGAACACCTACAACATTGCCTCCTCAACGTTCCATCAGTCACCAAATTGACTTCATACCTAGAGCTTCTTTGCCTAATAAGGCAGCCTATAAGATGATGATGGGGTTTACCTAGCTTGCTCACACTTCACCTAGTTGGTGTTGCTCAATTCCACCAACCTCTCCAGGTATAGCTATGCTTCAAGACCTCCAAGTCCTTCTCAATCTCTTCTAGGGATTTCTTTTGGCCAATCTCAAGGTGTTTGCAACAAGTGCTTAACTAGGAACCCCACCATTATCAAGTGCCTTCCATATGCTCAATTGTGCCATCTTGACAACAACTTGTCAAATTCACCCCCATACTGTTGTCAATCATTGCAGAGGTGTGGAGGTAACATTTAACATGGAATGAATTCCATTTGGGTCCATTCTTGGTTTGCATTCATTATCTTTACTACCAATTTCACCATTTTTCCTAGAAATAGGGCTACAAGGAATGAGCCCCTATTAGGCCTCCAAAATATGGTTTTCAAGGGTTTTGAGGGAAAGGGTCCAAAATTACTTGAAAAGAGTTTTATTTTTATTCAGACATTCACCTACCCCTAAGAGATTTTGGTGGTTTTGGTTTCCCAACTTGTCGTACAATGCCCTAACTCAAAAATGAGGCTTTTGAAGGGATTTTAGGCCTTTAACTGGCAATGACTAATCAATTTAGTGAAATGGGCATCTAAAGGTCTTGTCAAGGATTCTCCTTGTAATGGAAACTTTGTATGGACCTCATGAAACTCTTCAAATGGTTTGGCTAGGGTTTTGTGTTCACCTCTACACTTTGCATTCAATTTTCACCTTGTCTTCTCTAGCTAGGTTGCTCTTGGACTTGCCTAGAACAAGGTGCTAACCATGTCAATCCTCACTTCTAGAACTCCTCCCTACATATATACACTGTACAAGGGGCTTACTTCCATGTCCCAACAAGCCATGATGGTAGCACAAAGGGATTTTATGGGGCAACCATTTTACATGAAATTGCTATTTACAAGCCAAAATACTTGAACACAACAAATAACTTCAATCCATAACTGGATCAATGGATTCAATCCATTATCATTCACATTCTATGCAAAATAAGACCAAAATAGTGATAAGAGTCCGAAAATGAGTAGTTTCAGATTGTCAATCTTACAAAATCAAACTTCTAACCTTGGTAACCATGCAAGAGGAGGTTTAAATAGTCTTCCCCACATGTGGAGGAATTCTAGGGCATTGTAATATCCCTAACTCCACCGCTAAGCTACTTTAGGACAAAAGTTGTCATGACAACTTTTACAACTTTCCACTTTTGCTTTGCCAACCTAAACAACCTATTACAAGTCATTACACAAGAATTTTTAAGCATTCCTAAGACCATTCTAAACCTCTCTAGTTCTTACACCAAGTTATGCCACTTTTGACCTTCAAGAAGGCCAATTCAACTACTCAAACCACTACTTATTCATAAAGTGCAAACCTAGGAAGAAAACCAACTCAACTAGGCCTACACTTGACTCAAAACAAACATCACACACACTCCTTGGATCCTCTGTGAGTCCTTATTAGGAACCTGACCTGGCTAAGGTCAGTACAAGCTAAAATTGTTAAAGGAATTTGAGCCTAAGTCCTAGGTTCTCTTGCACCATTCTCCCAAATAAAAGAAAACTAAGTCACCTTCTTGGGGATCAGATTCTGATCAATGCCTAACTTCTTAAACTTTGTCTCAAGCACCCATGTAGCTTCAACATCATCCATACCCTACCACTTGATTAGGTGCTCACAATAGATTTGGTGTCTTGTCTTCTTAGCGATACTTGAACTCAATACCTTTTCAGCCTTTGGATTTGGTCTTGTTGGTATTTGAAGGTTATTTACATCATCTGACACCTCTGAGTGACTACTATCTAGACCTTGAATGGGTCCTTTGTAAGAAACTAAGTCTGCTATGTTGAAAACTGGTGACAATCCTATGTCACTAGGTAGGTCCACCTTGTATGCATTTTCTCCATACTTGGCTAGGATGGCACATGGACCTAACCTTCTCATCTACAACTTATTAGGTACCCCTTGATGTAGCCTTGCTTTGTTTAGATGCATCATTACAAGATCTCCTACGTGGAATTGTAGGTTCTTCCTTCTCTCATCAACATTTTGCTTGATCTTACTTGTGTTCTCCATCAATGCTTGCTTGACTGATTTATGTACTTCCTTCATGGACTGAGCAAAATATTCAACATATCCACTTCTTGTTTTTGCATTACCTAAGTCCCTTAGCTCCAATATACCCCTTGGGTGAAGACCATAGACCACCTCAAAAGGTCTCTTGCCTATGGTTCTATTTATTGTGTCATTGTAAGAATATTCATCTTGTGATATCACTTGATCCCATGTATGCCCATACTCCTTGGTAAGGCACCTCAATAAGTTTCCCAAGCTCCTATTTACCACTTTGGTCTACCCATCTGTTTGTGGATGGTAGGCTGATCCAAAAGAGAGGTTGGTGCCAAGATTTTTCCAAAGTGTCTTCCACAAACGACTCATGAACTTTGAGTCCCTATCTGAAACAATGCTCAAGGGTAAACCATGTATCCTTATCACTTCCTTGAAGAAAAATTGAGCTATATGACATGCATCATGAGTAGTCTTACAAGGTACAAAGTGGGCCATCTTACTAAATCTATCCACAATGACATAAATGTTGTCAAATCCCTTCTTTATCCTTGGTAAACCTACTACAAAGTCCATACTAATGCACTCCCAAGGTCTATTTGGTATGGGAAGAGGTTGGTATAAACCGGCATTTGAAGATGTGCCCTTGGCCTTTTGACAAACAATACAAGTCTCCACATACTTTTTCACATCTAGATTCATCCTAGGCCAATAATAATACCTTTGAACTAACTCTTGGGTCTTGTTGACTCTAAAATGACCACTAAGACTTCCATTATGCTTCTCTTGTATGATATTTTCTCTCATTGACCCTCTAGGCACACAAAGTTGTCCTCCTCTAAACAATAATCCATCTTGCAAGGTAAAATCTGAATACTCACTATGAAAATGATTTTCATAATCTTTGCATACCTTGTAGGCATTTGAGAAGTCTTCCTCATCTAGGTATAGGTCTCTAAAACTGTCAACACCTATGCTCTCAAACTGAATTTCTTGGATTGTCAAAAGTCTTCTGCTCAATGCATCAGCAACTTGGTTTAATTGACCTTTTTTGTGCTTGATTGTGAATGTGTAGGCTTGCATGTACTCCGCCCACTTCATGTGTTTGTGACTGAGTTTTTCTTGTGAGTTTAGAAAGCTCAAGGCTTGGTTATCAATATAGACTACAAATTCCGTAGGAAGGAGATAGTGTCTCCACTTCCTCAAAGCCTGCACTAAAGCATATAATTCCAAGTCATATGAAGAGTATTTCCTCTTTGCATCACTTAGCTTCTCACTATGGAAAGCTACTGGTCTTTCTTCTTGTCTTAGGACAAAACCTACTACAACATTGCTTGCATCACATTCCATTGTGAAGAGTTTCTCAAAACTAGGCAACGCTAACACTGGTTGAGTAGCTATCTTCTCCTTCAAGGTTTCAAAACCTCTATTTGCTTGTTCATTCCACTGAAACTTTGCCTTCATTCCACCTCGAATGGTGTCCATCATTGGTGCACATATAGCACTGAATTGCCTAATGAACTTCCTGTAATACTAAGCTAGACCATGGAAGCTTCTAACCTCTGTTGCTGACTTAGGAGTAGGCCAATTTACTATGGCCTCAACCTTGCTGGGATCCATCTTGAGGTTTCCTTGAGACAACACAAACCCAAGGTAAACCAACTCCTTCTTAACAAATTTACACTTGTCTAAGTTCATGGTTAGCTTCTCTTCATATAATCTTTGTAATACATTTTGCAAATAATTAATATGATCTGCCCTATCCTTATTGAAAATGATAATAACATCTAAGTATACCACCACAAATTTACCTATGAATTCCTTCATCACCTCATTCATGAGCCTCATGAAGGTGCTTGGAGCATTAGATAAGCCAAATGGCATTACAAGCCATTCATAAAGACCCTTTGTTGTCTTGAATGTTGTTTTCCATTCATCACCCTCCTTAATCCTAATTTGGTGGTATCCACTTTTATGGTCAATCTTGGTAAAGTACTTGGCTTCCCTTAAACAATCCATTGGGTCTTCTATTCTAGGAATTGGAAACCTATATCTGATAGTGATCCTATTTATATCCCTAGAGTCAATTCACAATCTCCAAGTACCACCTTTCTTTGGGGCTAAAATGGTAGGTAAAACACAAGGGCTAATGCTTTTCCTAATTAGGCCTTGATCTAAAATTTCTTGGATTTGTTTAGCAATCTCAATATTTTGTTGGGGAGTCATTTTGTAAGCTACCTTGTTAGGTAAGGATGCTCTGGGAATAAAGCCTATTTGATGGCTTATGGCTCTTTTAGGAGGTAAGGTGGTTGGTTGTCCATCACTCACTATTCCTTTGAACTTTTTCAATAGGTCTTGAACCTCTATTGGCAAATTTGGCTGCTCTTTCTTGTTTTCCTCTTTAGGCTTGATTACTAATGCAAACCCTATACCTTCGACTTCCTCAAGTGTCTTTAAGAACTATTTTTCACTGACTAAAAGGACATTAGGACTTGCTGCTCTTTTTTAAGCTTCCTCAAGGATGGATTGGATCTTGAATGTGACTCCATCTTTCTTAAATGACTATGCATTCTTGGGTCCATCATGGATAGCTTGTCTATCAAATTGCCATGGTCTTCCCAATAGAAGATAGCATGCATCCATAGGTAGGACATCACATAACACTTTGTCCTTATACCTCCCAATGGTAAAATCCACCCATGCTTGCTCATTGAATAGGACATGTTGGCCTTTGTTCAACCAAGTGACCCTATATGGGTTGTTGTGAGGTATCCTTTACAAATTAATCTTACTCACTACCTCTTCTGACACAATGTTGTCTATTGATCCTGAATCAATGATCACTTTGGAAACTTTGTCCATAATCTTGCAGTTGATCCTAAATAATGACCTCCTTTGGCTAGGCTCTTCTTTGGCTAGTTCTTTTATCAAAGTTCTTCTTATCATCAATTTGTCACCTACCTCTAATTCTAAGGCAACCTCTGAAGTCTTGCTTCTTGAAGTCTCTTCTTGAAGATAGTTCACTCTCCTTTCACCACTCTATGATGATGATACCTTCTCTAGACACCTATATGCTGGATGACCAAGTTGATTGCAATGGTAACACTTCATTGAAGCAAAATATGAGGAACCTCTACCTTGTCTGCTAGACCTTCCTCTAAAACCACTATTTGACCCTCTTCCTCTATTGAATCTTCCTTTACCAGTGCCACTTTCTTGCTACTCAGTGAGTTTAGACTCACCTTGTGTTCTTTGTTCTGAGTTTCTTCCTCCAAAGCCTCCCTTATGGCCTCTATTTTCTTTTCCTCTACCCTTGCCCCTATTACTACTTGAATCATGTTTTCTTTTAAGTTTTTCCTCCACTTTAAGGGAAAGTTGATAGCTTTGATGAACTGTCTTTGGGCTCATTAGATTGATTTCTTCTTGGATGTTCCACCTTAGTCCATTTAGGTACCTAGCAATTTTAAGACTTTCTTCTTCCACCGTATGAGACCTAAGGCTAAGTTTGTGAAACTCCCCCATATAACCACTCACATCAAGGTCTCTTTCTCTTAGTTTTTGTCTCTTCCTACGAATCTGCACTTCATAGTCATCAGGGAGATAGACTTCTTTGATTTTGACTAACATCCCTTTCCAAGAACAGATGGGTGTTTTGCCCATTTTCTTCCTCTCATCTTGCACAAATTTCCACCATATGAGAGAAGCTCCTCTCATCCTAGACTTGGCCACTTTGACTCTTTGAGCTTCAATTATGCCTTCACACTCAAAATGATTCTCCATGCCCTCTATCCATTCTAGAACCACTTTTGCTTCCATCTTACCAGTGAACAATGACAAACCTTCTAGTGTTTTACCACTCAAGGCTTTCAATGCCTTCAGGAAAGGTTCTTGTTCTAAAACAAGATCAGGTTCAGGTACTTTGTCCATCTCTAACACCTCTTTACCCTTCCCTTCTTCTCCTTCAACCTTTACCAACACTTCATCTACCTTGGTTTCAATTACACCAAGCTTGATTTCCAATTCTATCAACTTTTCTTTCAGGAGTCTATTCTCTTCCTCCTGATCATCCAATTTATTTTCCAACTTTGCGTTGGTCACCATGGTGTTGTCTCCTACAGATTACACTAAGGACATCAACTTTTCTAGCCCAAATCTTATAGGCTCTGATACTAATTTGATGGGGTTTACCTAGCTTGCTCACACTTCATCGAGTTGGTGTTGCTCAATTCCACCAACCACTCTAGGTCTAGATATGCTCCAAGACCTCCAAGTCCTTCTCAATCTCTTCTAGGTCTTTCTTTTTTCCAATGTCAAGGTTTTTGCAACAAGTGCTTAACTAGGAACCCAACCATTACCAAGTGCCTTCCATATACTCAATTGTGCCATCTTGACAGCAACTTGTCAAATTCACCCCCATACTATTGTGAATCATTGAAGAGGTGTGGAGGTAAAATTTAACATGTAATTAATTCAATTTGGGTCCATTTATAGTTTGCATTCATTATCTTTACTATGGATTTCACCATTTTGCCTAGAAATAGGGCTACAAGGAATGAGCGCCTATTAGGCCTCCAAAATCCAGTTTTCAAGGGTTTTGAGGAAAAGGGTCCAAAAGACCTTGCAAAGAGTTTTATTTTTCTTCAAATGTTCACCTACCCCTAAGATATTTTGGTGGTTTTGGTTTCCCAACTCGCCATATAGTGCCCTAACCCAAAAATGAGGGTTTTGAAGGGTTTCTAGGCCTTTAACTGGCAGCGACTGATCAATTTAGTAAAATGGGAATCTAAAGGTCTTTTCGGGGCTTCTCCTTGTAATGGAAACTGTGTATGTACCTCATGAAACTCTCCAAATGGTTTGGCTAGGGTTTTGTGTTCACCTCTACACTTTGTATTCAATTTTCACCCTATCTTTTGTAGTCAAGTTGCTTTTAGACTGGCCTAGAACAAGGTGGTAACCATGTCAATCCTTACTTCCAGAACTCCTCCCTACATATATACACTATACAAGGGGTTTCCTTCCATTTCCCAAGTTTCCATGATGGTAGCACAAAGGGATTTTATAGGGCAACCATTTTACATGTAATTGCTATTTACAAGCCAAAACTGGCTGATTGGCAACAAAACAATGAAAACACTAACACGCCCTGTCTATAAAGCATGAAATGAAAAAATGACACTAGAAAAAAAAAAATAACTTCAATCCATAATTGGAACAATGGATTCAATCCATTATCATTCACATTCTATGCAAAATAAGACCAAAACAGTGATAACAATCTGAAAATGAGTAGTTTCAGATTGTCAATCTTACAAAATCAAACTTCCAACCTTTGTAACCATGCACGAGGAGGGATAAATAGTCTTCCCCATGTGTGGAGGCATTCTAGGGAATTTTACTATCCCTAACTCCACCGCTAAGCTCCTTTAGGACAAAAGTTGTCATGACAACTTTTACAACTTTCCACTTTTTGCTTTGCCAACCTAAACAACCTATTACAAGTCATTACAAAAGAATTTTTAAGCATTCCTATGACCATTATAAACCTCCATAATTCTTACACCAAGTTATTCCACTTTTGACCATCAAGAAGGCCAATTCAACTACTCAAAACACTACTTATTCACAAAGTGCAAACCTAGGAAGAAAACCAACTCAACTAGGCCTACACTTGACTCAAAACAAACATCACACACACTCCTTGGATGCTCCTAGAGTCCTTATTAGTAATGTGACTTAGCTAAGGTCAGTACAAGCCAAAATTATGAAAGGGCTATCAGCCTAAGTCCTAGGTGCTCCTGCACCAGATGACACTAGAGAAGAACCAGTAGATAGCTAAACAAATACAAGAGCTTTTGGACAATGGTATGATAAGGAAAAGAATCAGCCCATGTGTCATGCCCACTATGTTGGCACCAAATAAGGGAGGTACTTGGAGACTATGCACTGATTTGAGAGCCATCAACTAGATTACAATTAGGTATAGATTTCCTATTCCCAGAATTGAAGATTTGATGGATTGTTTAGGGGGTGCTAAGTATTTTACAAAGATAGACCTCAAGAGTGGTTACCACCAAATCTGAATCAAGGAGGGAGATGAATGGAAGACAACCTTCAAGACCATAGAATGACTTTATGAATGGCTCGTGATGCCATTTGGACTTATAAATTCCCCTAGCACATTCATGAGACTCATGAATGAAGTACTCAAGGACTACATTGGTAAATTTTTTGTTGTTTACCTAGATGATATCTTCATTTTTAGCAAGTATAAAGATGAGCATCTTAAACATATATAAATTGCATGGGAAAAACTATATGATGAACAACTAACCATCAATTTTGAGAAATGTGTGTTTATGAAATAGGAATTAGTGTATCTTCGGTTTGTAATCTCGAGTGGTGATTTGAAAATGGATGCTTAAAAGGTGGAAGCAATAACCAATTGGCCTACTCCTAAAATAGAAAGTGAAGTAAGGAGTTTTCATGGCTTGGCTCAGTTTTACAGGAAGTTTGTTAGAGGGTTCAGTGAGATATGTGCACCTATGCTAGAAACAATCAAGGGAGGTGTCAGAACCAAGTTTGTATGGACAAAGGAAGCACAAACATGTTTTGATCTCTTGAAGACAAAGGTGGCTACTCAACCAGTACTAATCCTACCAAGCTTTGACAAACTATTCACAATTGAATGTGATGCCAACAACATAGCGGTTGGAGTAGTTTTGAGTCAAGATAATAGACCAGTTGCATTTTTCAGTGAGAAACTCAATGATGAAAATAAAAGGTATTCTTCCTATGATTTGGAATTGTATGCACTTGTCCACTCACTTAGAAAATGGAGGCATTATTTTCTACCTAAGGAATTTGTGGTTTACACTAATAATCAAGCTCTTAGTTTTCTTAATTCTCAAAAAAGTTAAACCATAGGCATATCAAATGGGTAGAGTATTTACAGTCATATACTTTCACCATCAAACACAAGAAAGGTCAATGTAATAAGGTAGCTGATGAATTGAGTAGGTGGTTACCAACAGTGCAAGAAGTGCAGCTCAAAAGCATTAGAGTGGATAGTTTCAAGAATTTGTATGAAGAAGATGAAGATTTTGCTACTGCCTACAAGGTTTGCCAAGAGTTTAGGAATCATTTTCATAGTGGATATGAAGATTTCACTTTACAGGATGGACTTTTGTTCAAGGGAGGACAACTTTGTGTACCTAGAGGGTCTATGAGAGAAAATTTGATGCAATAAAATCACAATGGATGCTTGAGTGGATATTTTGGTTTGAATAAGACCTTGGAACTTGTTCAAAGATTCTACTATTTGCCAAAGATGCAAAGGGATATCAGGAGATATGTGGAGAAATGTGTAATTAGTCAAAGAGCTAAGGGAACATATTCTAATGCTGGACTGTATCAGCCTTCACCTATCCCAAACAGGCCATGGGAGTGTGTAAGTATGGATTTTGTTGTGGGTTTATCCAAGACCAAATCTGGATTTGATAGCATCTATGTTGTCGTAGATAGATTCAGTAAAATGGCCCATTTTATTCCTTGTAAGGTGACTCATGATGCCAGTCATATTACTCATTTTTTTTTCAAAGAAGTCATTAGGATTCATGGTTTACCCATCAATATAGTGTCAGACAAGGATACAAAATTCATTCGACATTTTTGGAGAACTTTATTGCAGAGATTGGGAACTAACTTATCTTTCAGCTTGGCATATCATCCCCAAACGGATGGCCAAATAGAGGTGGTCAATAGAACACTGGGGAACCTTCTCAGATGTTTGACAAAGAAGTACGGGCAAGCTTGGGATCAAATCATTCATCAAGCTGAATTTGCTTACAATGACAGTGTGAATAGATCAACCGGTAAGAGTCCTTTTGAAGTAGTTTATGGCCTTCATCCCAGAGGTTTTTTGGAGCTCTGAGAAATTGAGAATATGGGAAAATAGAGTGGACATGTTGTTGAAATGGCTCAGTCCATGAAGGAGATTCATGAGCAAGTTAGGAAAACTTTACTAGACAACTCTCAGAAAATCAAGGTCAAAGTAGATGAAAAGAGAAGAGATTTTAATTTTTTGTTGGGGAGTTGGTAATGGTTCACTTGAACAAAGAAAGGCTTCAAAAAGGTGTCCCTAGAAAACTTCAAATGAGGAGGATTGGACCTTGTAAGATTTTGGCCAAATATGGAAACAATGCCTACAAACTTGACCTACCCGGAGACATGACTTTATCTCCTATTTTCAATGTTGTAGACTTGGTGCCGTATAAGGGTACAATTCTAGAAGAATGTTAGTGATTTTTAGAGATCTCATAGGCACTTTCAGACCTACCTTTACCATTGGAAAATAGGCCACAAGATGAAAGGGTGTTGGATTCACGAGTCCTCAAGAAGACCAGGCATACTACCTATATGGAGCATTTAGTTAAATGGAAACATCTTCCAGAATCCAAGGCCACTTGGGTCCTTGAGGTAGACTTTTCAAAGCTTAGAATTCCCTCCTCTATGTTGCCGCAAGGAGTCACTTGATTTCTTTTTCATTGGGGGAATATGGTGCAGGAGCACCCAGTTTTGGTTGTATTTTCATAATTTTGGTGTGATTAGGTTCAAAGGTGTGTTTTCTCAATTTGAAATAGCATCCCATAAGTGCATCAGGATAATGTATTGTAATGAGTTAGCATTGGCTTGGAGCAGAGCCATCGGGTATCGACGAGAGTGGTTTCAACCTACCCCAACAACCCGATGAGTAAACAAAGGTGTAGAGTATTATCATCCGCTATCAGCAAGAGTCATTTCAATCTACCCCGATGACCCAATGAGAAAATGAAGGTGTGGAGTATTGTCATTGGCTATCGGGGAGAGTGGTTTCAAGCTATTCCACAGACCCAATAGGAAAGTGGATGGAGTTTCAAACTATCCCGTAGAATCGATAGGAAAGTGCTAGTCAGGAAAAGAGTTATCAGGTATTGAAAGGAGTGTCTTCTTGTTACCCCAACAAACCAATAACAAGGTGCAAGCGGAGGAGGTCAACTTTGGAGATATCGGCCATCGAAAAATGCACAATTTCATGCCACCCAATTGTTGAGACATGGACTAGCTAGTACTCTAACCTAGGACCTTCCATATGCTGCTGGAGTGCTCTACCACTGAGCTACTGACCCCTCTTGGACCAGTCCATTGTTAGTCCGGTTGTGGCTTATTTCCAACACCAACAACCCCCTTAAGCCACACCTCTTGTGTGCTTGGGGCTCCTAGCCTGGACCTAGCTCTGATACCATGTTGAGACATGGACCAGCTAGGACTCAAACCTAGGACTTTCCATACGCTGCTGGAGTGCTCTACCACTGAGCTACTGACCCCTCTTGGACTAGTACATCATCGGTCTGGGTGTGTCTTATTTCCAACACCAACACTGATGACCCGATGGAAAGTACGAAGAGTTGGAGGTTGTCATCAGACATTGGTAACCTTGTTTGGATGTTACTCCAATGCTTTGATAGAAGCTACCCGAAAGTTGCTGTTGGAAACCGTTGGTAATGAAATCAATCCTATCCAATAGGAGGAGTTCATGAAAGAGATTGAAATGTATAAAAGACCCAACGGGCATCTGTAAACTAGTTTTTTTTGTTGTTGTTGTGGTTGTTGTTGAATGTAATAACTTGCCACAGAGAATGCATCTATTTTACTGAATATAAAGAGAAGTCTATTTTCTGGTTTCCATCCAGTGTCTGATTTCTATTGTGAATTGCATTAATGTTTTAAAATATTTAAGTACACTATTGCAGTCTATGTAAATGCTTCATTTATTTGTTTTGTGAGTTACTGGGTTGAACCCAGGAATAAGCTCAAAATCTATAAATAAGTTGTCCTTTTTCAGTTTTGGTTCTCTATTTGTAAATAACAGCATAGCTCTGGCTTGAAATTCCACATGACCATTGGAGGTGGTCAAGCATAGCCAATCATGTATAGTAGGTTTTCATTTGTGGAAGTGTAGGAGATGGCATTAGTTATTTCTGCAAACTGGCCCTAGGCGAGCTTGGTGATAGTCCAGCTAGGTGTCAGTAGTGTGAAGGAGATAACTTGCAGGGGAGGAATCTATTGAGAACTGGAAGAAGATCCAAAAGGCTATAAGCTATGGAACCTTTTCATTCTGTAACTGAAGGGTGAGAGTTTTCTAAACCAAACATGAAGGGTGGTTTTGCAGAAAAGAGATAACAAGTGTTGACTGTCCTACACCCCTGCAAGCATATAGTGATCAAGCTTACCTTGTGAGCTTGAGGAAGGTTAAACAAGCAAACTACTGGTAGGGGAGTACATAGGAGAAGATTATGGGCCCTAATAGTGAATAGGATTACACCATCAAAGAACCCTAATTGGTGGTTACTTAGGACTCTCCCTATCAACAAGCAATCATGGAGGAACCAAGAAAGGTCAAGAAACCTAAGGTTGTACATCATTTGTCGAGAATAGGTTCTAGTGAAGTCTTTGTAGATGTGGTAGTTCCACTTCACATAGAGGGTCAAGCCTCCCCAAAATACCAAGTATCTCAAGTAAAATTGGGCAAGCAAAAAAATTGGGGAGAGTTGGCTACTTTGAAACTTGTCACCAGTGTCGTCAAGGGACGAATAAAGAAAGAACATACCTCTCATGCTGAGGTAAGGGCACAGCTAGAGCAGTACAAACAACTAATGATAGAGATGGGCAAGCCATTAGATACTTGCAAGAATGATAATCTACCATCAACCTCATCACTCCCAGAGGGAGAGGTAAAAGCATTAGTGGAGGTAAGACAGGTAGCTGCTATAGCAAAGTTGTGGGCCCAAATAAATGCCTCAAAAATTAGATTGTTTTTGCAAAATACTATGAAGGAGTATAAGGAGGTAGTATAGGTGGGAGGAGAATTAGCCTCTTCTTCTCAGTAATGGGAGAGAAAGCTCAAAATATTTAGTAAATAGTTCTGGATATTAAGTAAAGTTTTACACTTAGGAGAGGAGGTAATAATAGAGGAAGACCTCTTGGGTGGTGATAGTTGTAAGAAATTGCAATCCTATGCATACATTTTGGAACTAAAGATAAAGATGCTTCAACAATATGTGAAGGATGTGGCAGACATCCAAGTTCCTCTCCTCAAGGTAGTTTTGAAATATGATGGTTTTTTAAAGCATCTACTCAGAGTTTTTGGATTAGGGATAACTGATATAGGGGTTATGGAGGAAGAGCAAGTATTGAGTTAGTGGGATGCATATGAGGCCCAGTATTTGGGACCTCTAGCTTAGTTTGATGTCACATTGATGGATAGATATACTTACTTAATTACACAATATCAAGAGGCAGCAAAAACAATAGGGGAATTGGAGAAGGAATGGGAGAGGGTAGAGGAAATTTTGAAAATGTATAGATTTAGAATCAAGCTTGTTGTTGATCCTCCTACTGAAGAAGTTGCATGTATCATTAATAATTATAAATCTTATAAAAAGAAGTAGAAGATGAACCTATAGTTACTAAAGATAGAAGGATTTATGAGAAGATATTTTGCATGACTTCTCCATTGGCACTCCGATGGTAGCTCCAACTCATGTTCCAGTTTTGAACAAAATTCTGCTTGACCATGAAAGCCTAGATCATATAGCATGCTCTTCATAGTGCTCACTAAACCTCTGTTTTGTAGTAGTTAACCGGAGTCTAAAGGTAGAAACTTGCAAGTTAACTGCGACTCCTAGTTTTGTGTTCTTAATTTAGATTAGGTTTATTTCCTAGAAAGTAGAGTAGAAAATTCTATAAATTGAAGAGTTTGATTCATTTGTAAGGGTCCACAAATTGATGATTTGAGGCCCACTTAGAAATTTTAGATTATTTTGCAGATTGTTATGAACTTGAGTTATTTTTGGTACACATTCTTTGAAATTAATACAAGAAGCAACTTGTAGATTGCCTTATCTATGCATATATTCTATGAAGTTGTTCTTTGTAATCTAGTAATGTGTATTATTTGAAATTAGCAACATGTTCTGATCTTCTATTTATTGCTTTATGAATCATATTGCGCATGTAAGTGGTGTATGGGAATTATTGAGGTAGACAATATTTTGGTGATATTATTTCCATGAGTCTGTGAAGTTGCTGACTTTGCAGGTTTATTAGAGGTCCGTTGTTGAATGCTAATTTGGATAATATCTGATAATTTTTAAAATGCAGGGAATTAATTGAGTATTTTGTTAAGTTGTTATTGAATTGGTTTCATTGTTTTTTTCTTGTTTCCTTATCCTTCACAATTTTATTTTCTAGAAGAGTCTTAAAACCATAAAAATACAAAAAAAGAGAGGAAGTTAAGTTATTAACGATCAATGGGATTTAACCAGCAAGCCCCTTAATGGGTATAACTAAATCAACCATTGGGATTCCCATCACCATCGAGACCCGACTATAGAGACCTTGGAGTGATTAGTTCCCTGGAATTTATTAGTTTTTCAGGAGAGGTGGTGAGTGTTCACATTGGCTACCTGACTATTGGCGAGTGTGTCAAAATAGTCATCAATAATTCCCTTGATCTCTGAAGTTCCTAAGTCATCTATAGGACAGTGAATGTATGCCCTAACATCCTCTACATATACTACTCCCTCTAGAATGCAAGAAAATGCTCCAACCGAATCTTCCAGGGTAGCCACATGTGGATACTACTTGAAAATTGGCCTAGGGCGGTCTTTAACCTCCACTATAGTTGGGTTTGCAACAAATATAGGAATAGAAGATGATCCCGCTTCCATGATTCAAGAAAAATACCTTTATTTTCTCTCGATGAAAACCTTCAACAAATCCTTCCACACGCTAGTGTGATCGCTCAAGAAGAAATCTGATTGTCTCTAAATAGCCTCTAATCACACTTAGTCACTCTGAGTCGCTCTGAAATCGCTCTGAATGCAGGGTGATTAACAATGAAGTATATTCAACCTTTTATCCATCAAGAAAATCCCTAATCTTCCATTGTCATAAATGATTGCTAGTGGAAGATACCAGATCTCACTCAGAACATATCCATGCCAGATAATCCTCTCCAATATCTGGAACATCTTCTAGAACCTCTTCCCAGGGCATATGCATCATCTTCATGAATTTTTCCTACCCCTAAGACATCTGCCTTAGTTTCTAGATTAGCTCACTACCGGTGCAGGAGTAGCCTCTTGTACTAGATAGGTAACCAGAACATTCCCATCTGATGATTGATCTTCAGTCTTCCTAACCCATCTCTGAGTGTGATCATGCCAGATTTCACTAACCTTCTCTTTCCCTTTTTTATTTGATCTTCCATTACTAACCAATGGATTTCTACTTCTATAGAACTTAGCAATATGTCCAACTTCATTGCATGCATAACATGTAACATTATTCTTTTGAATTTCTTTACTAAAATCGGTGAAATTGCTTGACCTAAATTGATTAGCCATATGTCCAAATTTTCCACAAGAATATCATTGCCTAGCCATGTGACCAAATTTATTAAAAAAAAAAATCTACCATTGAATTTATAAGCATTGAATTGTCTTACCAATTCCTTATGGTTTTGATCATCATTGGCAATACTAGAACTCTATCCTTGCTCAAATCCAAGTCCTCTAGAATCTTCGATCTGCCTCTGTCTCTTCAATAACTCATCAAGTTATGCTGAGCTGATCTTGAATTTTTCTTTGTACTCACTTGCAACAGTTAAATCTTCTCTTAGTATTTTCATTTGTCTCTCAAGCTCTTTCTCATTGCTTTGGGATTGCACCAAATCAGTTCTCAACATATCATTTTCATGAACCAACCTACCACATTCTTCAAACTTGTTCTTTAGGGATACAACAAGATTTTCTTCCTTTTTCTTTTGGTCCTCAATCTCCTTATACATCCTCATAGTCATAGTTTGTATTTCATTTTTCATAACCATGTTCTCTTGACTAAATTTCTAATATTGTTCCTTAAGTGCATTTTTCTCTTCATCATCCTGATTTTGTAAAAGTTCTTTCCTTCTAGCTTGAACAAATGATAGCCTCTCTTGTAGGACAAGAATGAATTCCTTAGTAGAATTCAATTCATCTTGTAGCTTTAAGTTCTTCAACCTTTCATCATCATAATCTTCAAGTGTCATCTCAAGCTTCTTCTCCAAAGCCATATTCAATGATTTCAGTTTTAGGATCTTCCTCAAGCTGTTAAACTTCCTCCAAGGCACAAGGCTCTAATACCAATTGTTGGAAACCAATAACACTGAGAAGGAGGTGAATCGGTGTTATACCAGAATAGTAGATTTTAGCCTTAACAAAACATTCATACACCAACCGATATACTGGTATAAATAGAATTGAAAGAAGTAATGCAACCAATAAGCCAAACCCATAAATGAGAATCATAACACACAGATTTATACATGGAAAACCTCAAAGAGGAAAAACCACAGTGGGATTTGTGACCCACAATATCAATTCACTAGCCATATGAAGAGATATTACAATAGATGATGGGCCTACACTTGCAGGGAGGCTTACAACCCAGAGCACACTGCTCAATCACAAAAGGAGACTCACTAACTACATAAAATTCTAGACAACAATATGGAGAAGTGTGAACTGCTAAGATAGCATCTCTTATGCCAGAATACAGTTTCGGTTTAAGCTCTATCTATTTCAGTTGAAACCCTTAACCCGTTTACCAGAATAACCCTTACAATAAATTCCTCACATACATAGTCTCTTTTATATACTTCACATTACATTGCATTCGCATCATGATCCATTACATCCATATCCCTATTCTATCAAAATGATCTAATCAATCTACCCTATATACCCTATAAAATGCCTTATGTCAGCTTAAAAAGATATATACAATATCAGATTACATGTCGGCCATAAACATAAATGTATAATCATTAAAACAAGTTGCCGATGCTGGATCCAAGATATGTCGGCCTCTAATGTCGATGACCTTTTCTATACCATGTCGGCCTGCATTGTTGGTGACCAAAGAAGTCCTCTGTCCTGTCGGGGCTATTAGGACCCGGAGGCAACTAAGAGGGCGGGGGGGTGAATCAATTGTATTATTGATTTCAACCCAAATATAACTTAATCAAACTTGATACTTAATACCGGTAAACCAAAATTAATGTCGGTAGAAAGATTAGCAGTAAATATTAATACCAGAGAAACTTAATGCATAGAACAGAAAGAGAAACAATATCCACAACACATAACACAAAGATTTGTACATGGAAACCCTATAAGGGGAAAAACCATGATGGAAAACCTTCCCCACAATCAGATGATACTACTATAGATAGTATGTGTATACAAATGGGGTATGCACATGCAAAAAGGCCAACTGCCTAGAGCTCACTGCTCAATCACAAACTAAGAGTCACACTGACTACAATTGGATGGTTAAATCCAATGATAATGTACTACTCAAAGTAGCATCTCCAATCCTAGATTCAGTACCGGTTAAGCTCTAATAATCACCTTCAAACATTCCTTGAACCTTTTACATGGTTTGCTCATATGATCTTCACTATTCACACATGCCATGTTAGATTACCATAACCATATACTGTCTCTCTCTACCTATTACATTATCTCACAAATGAGATCTTACATATATACCAAAACTTAAGACCAAATGTGTAGGTCGACTCACTAAGAATATTACAATTAAGTCAATTACAAATAAGTCAAGATGCAATGCATCATGTCAGCTCAATACATTTACAACAATATCCAATTTAATTAATCATCTCCATAATGTGCCATGCTGATCTGGAATAGATAATGCATGTCGGTCCATAACCTAGACCAATTTTCCGGTAACAACAAATATGTCAAGCCGATTAGACCAATAACCAAAATACCAAAACCATGTCTTCAACACAACCAAGTGATCTCCAGATGATAACAAGTCATCTTCAGTGTCGGTGAACAATATAACCTGTCGGTGAGTGATATACTGGTGACTGTGCATAAGTCACTGAACTTTTCAGTGAACATAATGTGCCGGTTCAACATAACCAAAGATCTCAAGAAGGATAAGTGTTGACTTCAATGACAAAACCAATGCAACACAACCATAATACCAACAATCTCCCCCTTTGGCATTGATGGCAACATAATATGGAAAAAGATCTAAGTGCCAAAACAGAATGCCAAAAACCAACAACCAACAATCTCTAGAATAGATCAATACCAGAAATCAAAATACAAATGCAAACTATATATCAATCCCCCAATGAATAATCTCTCCCCAAAGGATAATGTTTTTCCATATATCTCTCCCCCTTTGACATCAAATGCCAAAGCAATACAAATACTAGAACATACAACCAATCATAATAACCAATCATTATAACCAACTACTCCCCCTAAGAAGTAGCTCTCCTTCATCAAAGCCGGAAAAATGTTTTTCTGTAAATTTTGTCAGTTTGATGTCAATCATCAATTGTCTAAGTCTCTACTAGTGAGGATATAACCCCAAGCTCCTCTCTGAGATATTCAAAAGTTTCCTTAGGCAAAGACTTAGTAAAGATATCTGCAATCTACTCTTTAGTATTCACATAAACCAATCTCAGTTCTTTTGTTTCAACATTCTCTTTTAGAAAATTATATTTGATAGAAACATGTTTAGTGTTAGAGTGAAATACCAGAGTCTTAGATATATCAATTGCTACTGAATTATCACAATAAATGATTATAGGTTCTTTGCATTTTACCTTTATTTCCTTCAACATTTTCTTAATCCATAATACCTGAGTATAAGTAGTTGCTGCTGCAACATATTTTGATTTTGATGTTGATAATGATGTACAACTCTATTTCTTTCTCAACCATGAAATCAATCTGCTACCAGGAAATAATGCCCCGCCGGTGGTTCTCTTTCTGTCACCTATATCTCCTACCCAATTTGCATCAGTGTATGCACATAAATCAAAATTTTCATCTTTAGGATACCATAAACCAAGATTTGTTGTGCCTTGTAGATACCGGAAAATCTTTTTCATTGCTGATTCATGATTTTCTCTAGGATTACTCTGAAATCTTGAAACAATACATACTACATTCATTATATCAGGTCTTCTTTGTGTCAAATACAGTAAACCTCCAATCATAGATTTATATCTTGTCAGATTAATAGGAGTTGAATCATCCTTCAATGCCAATTTATCAGTTGTAGTCATACAAGTACTTACCGGTTTATAGTTTTCCATACCAAATTTCTTCAATAGTTCCTTCAAGTACTTTGTTTGACATATGAATATACCTTTACCAGTCTATGAAATGTGCAATCCTAAAAAGAATTTTATCTCTCCAATCATAGATATTTCAAATTCTTCCTACATCTTATTAGCAAAGTCTTTACACAATCCATCTTCTCCTCCAAAAATGATATCATCAACAAAAAATTCAATAACCAAGATGTCATCATTAGTCACTTTGAAATATAAGTTGTTGTCAGCATTACCTTTAGTGTAACCGAGCTTCAAAATATATTTGTCCAATCTAGCATACCAAGCTCTAGGAGCTTGCTTCAATCCATAAAAAGATTTCCTTAATTTACAAACCTTATCTTTATCATTTATCAATGAAAATCCATCAGGTTGTTCAATGTAAACTTCCTCTTCAAGATCACCATTCAGAAATACACATTTTACATCCATTTGATATACTTTATTGTTCTTGTGTGCTGCAAATGCAAGAAATAATCTGACTGCCTCAATTCTAGCTACCCGTGCAAAGGTTTCATTGTAATCAATTCCCTCTTTGTGTGAATATCCTTTACACACTAATATTTATTTATTTATGATTACCTTACCATCTTCATTAATTTTATTTCTGAATACCCATTTAGTTCCAATTACATTTTTGTCTTTAGGCCGGGGAACCGATGTCCATGTATTGTTCTTTTCAATTTGTTCTAATTCATCTTCCGTAGCTTTAATCCAATGTTTATCTTCACATGCCTCAATAATAGATGCTGGTTCAATTTGAGAAATTAAACATACTTCTTTGTTTGCCAATCTCCCTCTTGTCATAACACATTGATACTTATTCCCAATTATCTGACTTTCAAAGTGATTCAATCTTACATACCTGGGTGTGTTCACTTGATGTTGTTCTTCAATCACTGTGGAATTCTCTGATGATGCCAGTGTGACTGGAACCACATTTTGTACTGGATCTCAACTGCCGGTTCAGAATCCATAGACCTTGAATTTCCTCTAAATTTCTCATCTATCTTCACATTTGCACTCTCAGTGATTTTCTACAATCTTTTATTAAAACATCTATATGTTTTTCTCTTAGATGAATAGCTGAGAAATATTCCTTCATCACTTCTAGGATCAAATTTACCAATATACTCATCTCTCCTAATATAACATTTTCTTCCAAATATTCTAAAATATTTAAGAGTAGGAGTATTACCAAACCATAGTTCATAAGGGGTCTTACCAGTTTCACCTTTGGTGTGAACTCCGTTAAAAGTGTAAACCGTTGTATTAACTACTTCTCTCTAGTACACATGAGGTAGATTTTCTTCTAATATCATGCTTCTAGCTGCATCCAGAATAGTTTTGTTCTTCCTTTCCACAACTCCATTTTGTTGAGGTGTCCGGGGTGCTGATAGTTGTCTTCTAATTCTATTCACTTCACAAAATGTATTAAACTCTTTAGATGTAAATTCACCTCCTTGGTCTGATCTTAAACATTTCATTTTCTTACCAGTTTCAATTTCCCAAAAACTTCTGATTTCTCCTTGAGAAAATTAACCCAACACATGCTATAATAATCATCAATGATTAGCATAAAGTATCTATCTCCCTGTAGACTTCTTGTTCTTGTCGGACCACACAAGTCAGTATGGATTAAATCAAGAACATTACTGGATTTCTCATAAATACTCTTAAAAGTTATTCTAACTTGCTTTCCCACTTGACATTCCTTACATACTAGATTAAGAGGTTTTACAATCTTTGGTAAATCCCTTATTGCCTTAGATGAGCTAATCTTTATAATGCAATCAAAATTCATATGACAAAGTGTTTTGTGCCATAACCAACTTTCATCAATATGTGAAATCAAGCATGTCTTTTCATTGTCATTGAAATGAAAGATATTACCTCTAGTTTGATTACTAGTTGAAATCTCCAAACTAGTTCTATTCATGATTTTGCATTTACCATTCTTGAACTATAACTTAAATCCCTTTTCAACTAATTGACCAACACTCAAAAGATTATGCTTCAAACCTTCAAGATAGTAAACATTGTTAGTATTGTGCTTACCATCAAAAGATATAGTGCCTTTTCCTCTGATCAAACAAGCTTTATCATCCCCAAATCTTACTAGACCTCCATTGTATTCCTGAGAAGATAAGATTTTACTTTTATCACCAATCATATGATGTGAACATCTAGAATATATAATCCATTCATCCTTTTCTTCAATTTTAGCTGCCAGGGCCTGCTCTACCGGTGGAACAGTAGGTGCCAGTTGATATTCTTTTATTGCAACAAAATCCCATCCATTGTCTGTCGGTTCTTCATCAGAATCATCAGTAACTCATTCATCAACATAGTAACATGATTTGTCTCTATTCATCTTAAATTTGTATCTCTGATATTCAGGGTTAGGTTTATATGTCCTTTTATCTTCTTCTCTCAATCTTGCATGTCTATCAGGACATCTAGATGCCATATGGCCAACTTTATTGTAGTTAAAACATTTAAATGGTGCTTTACCTTCATACTTACTACCAATATGACCTTTAGGCATTTTCCTTGCAAATAGTGCTTCAAGTTCTTCTAGTTCTTCATTTTCCTTCCTGATATCTTCAAGTTCCCTTGCATAAAGTTCTTTCCAATCAGATTTGTCAGATGATAATGATGATGCTTTGAAGGCTAAATCTGTTTTAATTGTAGCAGCAGGACCAAATTCCTCAAGCTCAAATTCTAAAAGTTTTCCAACCAAGGTATCTCTAGATACTGATGTATTAGGCATTGTTCTCAACTCATTAATAGAAGTTACTTTCATTTCGTATGTTGGTGGAAATGCTCTTAAAAATTTAGAAACAATTTCATCTTCACTCAAGAAACCTCCGCAACATTATATTCCCAAAACAATTTCATTAACCCTTTCCATAAAAGCATAAATTATTTCATCTTCTTCCATTTTCAAGTTTTCATACCTGACCCGGTAACATTCTAGTTTTTTAATTTTGATAGTGGTATCTCCTTCATTCAATGTCTCCAATTTATCCCAAATAGCTTTAGTAGTAGATCGATCTGATAATCCCATGATATGCTAATCTGATAATAAGCTCAAAAGTGCTTCTCTTGCTTTGCAATCATTTTCTTGATCTTTACCCAAAGTTCGTGGATTAGGTTGATTCAGAGTAGGACCAATATAGCCATTCTTTGTAACTTCCCATATGTCTCTTCGAATGCAATTTAGATGTGTCTCCATTCTGATTTTCCACATACCATAGTTAGTTCCATCAAGTTTCGGATTGTCCTTCCTGAAAAATTTAGTTGCCATAGAATCTCCTCAAGTTGTTAAACTTCTGCAAAAATAGTACTTATCTTTGATACCAATTGTTAGGACCCGAAGGCAACTGAGAGGGAGGGATGAATCGGTTGTCTTATTAATTTCAACCCAAATATAACTTAATCAAACTTGATACTTAATACCGGTAAACCAAACTTAATGTCGGTAGACAGATTAGCAGTAAATATTAATACCAGAGAAACTTAATACATAGAATAAAAAGAGAAACAATATCCACAACACATAACACAAAGATTTGTACGTGGAAACCCTGTAAGGGGAAAAACCACGGTGGGAAACCTTACCCATAATCAGATGATACTACTGTAGATAGTATGTGTATACAAATGGGGTCTGCACATGCAAAAAGGCCAACTGTCTAGAGCTCACTGCTCAATCAAAAAATAAGAGTCACACTGACTACAATTGGATGGTTAAATCCAATGACAATGTATTGCTCAAAGTAGCATCTCCAATGTTGGATTCAGTACCGGTTAAGCTCTGATAATCACCTTCAAACCTTCCTTAAACCTTCTCTATGGTTTGCTCATATGATCTTCAATATTTGCACATACCATGTTACATTACCATAACCATATATAGTCTCTCTCTTCTTATTACATTATCTCACAAATGAGATCTTACATATATACCAGAACTTAAGACCAAATGTGTAGGTCGGCTCACTAAGAATATTACAATTAAGTCAATTACAAACAAGTCAAGATGTGATGCATCATGTCATCTCAATACATTTACAACAATATCCAATTTAATTAATCATCTCCATAATGTGTCATGCTGATCTGGAATAGATAATGCATGTCAGTCCATAACCTAGAAGAATTTGCCAGTAACAACAAATATGTCAACCCGATTAGACCAATAAAAAAAATACCAAAACCAAGTGTCCAAACCATGTCTTCGACACAACCATGTGATCTCGAGATGATAACAAGTCATCTTCAGTGTCAGTGAACAATATAACCTATCGGTGAGTGATATATCGGTGACTGTGCATAAGTCACTGAACTTGTCGGTGAACATAATGTGCTAGTTAAACATAACCAAAGATCTCCAGAAGGATAAGTGTTGACATCAATGACAAAACCAATGCAACACATCCATAATACCAACAGGGGCCAGTGCCAGTGTAGAATCTGTGAAGTGCCTGCCGGTACACCATATGAAACCAAAACACAAAATCATGTTACCATCAATGACAACATAGTGAAACCAACCAATCAAGTGTCAATTGCCAATAGTAGGTACCTAAAAATCTTTCTTACAACATTCATATGTGACTACTTAGGTACAACTTGAAATCTATCCAGCATGCACATTTCCTGCACTATATCTGGTCTAGAACCAGTTAGATACAATAGGCTACCTATCATGGATCTATACCCAGTTAAGGGCAATACCCTGTTAGGAGTAACCTCGATAGAGGATTTCAAATCCAAGCTAATGGATCACGTGGTTAGAGGATTTAGATAGCACCAAGCCTATTAAAGCTTACCCAGTTAAAGGGTTTAATTGTTGTAATTGTCAGAGAACAATAGGGTCTTGTTGATTTGGTAATAGTACTAGTCTGCTTGATCAGATCCTTTTAAGCTCCTATATTCCTTCAAAATATTATGCAGATACTGTTGGATATTGTTGGCATATGATGAACCGACATGATGACATGATGATAATGTATGTTGTCATTGATGTCAATAAGTGAAAGTGAACCAGTATGAAGATATGTGGTGAACCAGTATCGGGGTTTCACAAAGTGTGACTACTGGTTGGTAGTCTCAGCTCTAGGGTTTCTAGTTTGGCAATCCAGCTTATGCGATGCAACTGAAGACATCCTGTGATGAGTTAGCTAAGAGATGTGAATGAGATCAAGGTGCGATGTCATTTTTGTCTACATGAAGGAATTCCTTAAGGATATTGCATGTGGAGATTGATTACATTAAATGTCTACCTCGGGAATGATCATTCTTCTTAGCGGTATGAGAAGAGACTGTGATGGGTTACTGATTCCCATATGCGGTGAATAATGATAGATGCAGATTGTCTTGTGATCTATTTAAGATTGTATTTCTCTATGCAAAGTGTTTGGACGGTCACGATTGGACTGCTTGTATTGTAAACCTAAATGCTTAGGGTTTAGGGTTTATGCTACTGACCTAATTGCTGTCTATAAGGTCGATGATGTTTGTTATTGATTGTTGTTGGAAAATATTGTGTGTGTATTTGAGTGATGAGATACTTGCCAGACCAGTAAGAGGAAAACTACAGAGTGTGATTGCAGAAGTGAGGAAATGAAAAGGATCTGCCTTGGCATGTAGTGCTATTATCAGATCAGAGTTTTACCTGTTGTCTTCTAACCATTTCAACAGTTGGAAAATCCCTTTATCGGGTAGCTTTAATAGGCTTATTGTAAATCCTTTAATTAGGTGACTCAAGATCATTGAGTTCTTCAAATCCTCCAGTGAGGTAACCTTTAATAGGGTTTCAACCTTTAACGAGGTATATAACCATCCCTTAACCGGGTGATCTTTAACATGATCGGTTCCTAACAGAACCTTATTGTAAAGTCTTTAACTAGACTAGGCCCCTAACAGAGTGAGCTTCAAAAGAGTTCAAAACAAGCTTGTGGGTATTCATCCCCACCGTGGTTTTTCCCATTTGGGTTTCCACATGAAAAATCTGTGTGTCGTGAGTTGTACATTTTTCATGTGATGATTAAGTATTTTGTGTTTGAGTGATTATGCATGCAGAGCTAATAGGTTATGGTATTACTGGTATACCACTCGCATATGTTTATGGGTGAGGTTGTTATCAAGTATTGAATGTATTTGAAGTGATCAAACTTATTAGTTTATGTTGTCTGAAGTCTTACTGTGTTTAACCGGTATTGCCATGGTTAAGTTCAGTGATGAAGACAACAGGTTCCTATTGTTTTAACTTGATAAGTTGTTGAGAAAGTTTTTCTTTGTACTGATGCACCCCCTCCTCTTAGTACCGATTAGGGTATTTGTTGTTCATCATTATTCATCAAATCGTATCAGAGCTACTCTAGGTCCTCGGTGATATAAGCTCAACCGCTTGAGGTAAAAGATCTTGCTGTAATGATGAAGAGGGAAGGTCCTAAGTTCAATAGAGATAACTTTAATATATGGAAGGACATAATGAAGATTTACATCAAGAGTATGGGTGCTCAACACTGGAGCTATGTTGAAAATGCCTATGTGATTCCCACTGGCACTCTGATCGATGATCAGAAGAGAGAGATTTAGGAAAATGGGCAAGTCATGGAAGCCCTTATCAGCAACCTATCAGATATTGAGTTTATTGATGTACAAGAAAAGAACACTCCTAAGGATGTATGGGATGCACTAGAAACCATTTATGGTGGTGATGAGAATGTAAAGAAAGCTAAGGAAGAGAGCCTTAGAGGAAAATTTGAAGACATGAGGATGGTTGAAGGAGAGACCATTCAACAATATGGAATTAGGATTAAGACTATGGTTGGAGATATCAAAAGCACTGGTGGAATGATTGAGGATGCCACCATTGTTAGTAAAGTCTTGAGATCATTGTTACCGATCTATGCAATTAGAGTCACTGCTATCTAGGAACTAAGGTCTATTGATAAACCAAGGTATCCTTAGACTCTATCATTGCAAAGTTGGCTACATATGAGTTGAATAGCTATGATGGCAGTATTTAGAAGACTGAATCAGCCTTTAGAGCATCTATTGCACCATCCAGAAAAGGAAAAGAAACTAGTACCAGCTATGAATCCAGACAATGTAGAGATATGGATGATGAAGAGATTCTGATGGAGTTTGAAGCTCTTCTTGCTAAAATACTTCCAAAAGGAACTGGTAAATATAGAGGTAAGATTCCTTTGAAATGTTTCTACTACAACAAGATAGGACATATAGCTATTAATTGTCCTAACATGATAATAAGAATAAATCGGAGAGGTTTAGAAAGTTTAAAGAAGGAAATAGAAGAAATTGTCTTGTTGTTGTGGATGAACATGTTACTGATGAAGAATCCGAGGATGAAGAAAATGAAGACATATATTTGTAGCTGTTAAGGAAGAAATGTCTGACAAGAAATCCCTTATCTCTCATATTGACAACTCCAATGAGTGGATTATAGATAGTGGTTGTTCTCACCACATGACTGGTGATAGAAGAAAGTTTCTGTCTCTAGAAGAATATGATGGAGGTGTTGTTAGGTTTGGCAAAAATGCACCATGTTTGGTAAAGGCAAATGATCCATCTCACTGAATGGAAAGAGCAGTGCAGATGATGTCTACTGGGTAGAAGGTCTAAAGCATAACCTTTTAAGTGTTGCTTAGCTAAATGACAAAGGAATCACTCTAAAGTTCAAAGGTGGAATCTGCATTATAATTGGAAAGAGTGGTGAACTTATTGCCACCGGTAAGCAGACCAGAGGTAACTTATTTTAGTTGAATGCCAAGATTAGTCAATGTCTAATGGCTAAGTTTGTTGACAATTGGATATGGCATAGGAGACTCTATCATATGAACTTTGACAATATTGTTAAAGCTACTAAGATCAAGGTGGTAAGAGGATTGCCTTTGCTGAACAAACCGAAGAATTCTTTGTGCAGAGAATGTTAACTTGGGAAGATGTCTTCCTCAACTTTAAAGGTAAGTCTTTTTCAGCAGAGAATTTACTTGATCTTGTGCATATGGATTTGTGTGGTCCTATGAAAACTAGAAGTATTCAGGGAGATAGGTATTTTATGATTCTTACTGATGACTACTCAAGAATGATGTGGGTAACATTCTTGAAAGACAAGTCTGAGGCATTTGGAAAGTTTAAAGCCTTCAAAGCATTACTAGAAAAGGAAAGTGGCCAAAGGATAAAGTGCCTAAGAACTGATCAAGGAGGTGAATTCACTTCTGATGAATTCAAAAATACTATGAAGAGAATGGCATCAAGAGGCAATTGTTTGCCCCTAGGACACCACAAGAGAACGACATAGCAGAAAGGAATAACAGGACTGTAGTTGAAGCAGCGAGAACAATGCTGATCCAAGGAAAAGTTGCTCACACCTTTTGGAGAGAAGCGGTGAGCACTGCAGTTTATACAATGAACCGGGTACTTATCAAGAAAGGAAAAGATAAAACCCCTTATGAGTACTGGACCAGAAAGACTCCCACTCTGAGTTATGTTAAAGTATTTGGGAGTAAGTGCTATATCAAGAGAGGTGAGCATTTGAGAAGATTTGATGCTAAATTTGATGAAGGAATATTTCTAGGATATTCCACTAAGAGAAAAGCCCTCAAGTGCTACGATAAAAAAACTCAGAAGATTGTTGAGAGCATCAATGCCAAGGTTGATGAATCCCTTGAGAAATCTGAGGGAACCCATAGCAAGCAAGTGGAAGGTGAACTAGAAATAGCTTTTTGGGAACCAGTTACAGAAGAAACAAGTAAATATCTTAGTGTTCCCGTACCGGTAGAAGCTACGAAAGAAGATGGAGAAGAAGGAGAAGATGAAAAGAAAGAAGAACCAGCTAGAGTCATTCCTAGATATGTGAAATTACATCATGATCTGAAGCATATCATAGGAGATAAATATGCAGGGATACTCACAAGAAGAAAGGTGAAGGAGAAATCCTTCCATGATCTCCAAATTGGAGCCTAAGACTATTAGAGAGGTGCTTACAGATGAAGATTGGACTAAGGAAATGGAAGAGGAGCTAGATCAGATTGAAAGGAATGAAACATGGTCTTTGGTACCCAGACATGAACATAAGAATGTCATTGGTACCAAATGGGTCTTCAGAAATAAACTGAGTGAAGAAGGTACAATTATAAGGAACAAGGCTAGGCTTGTATGCAAGGGATATGCTCAGGAAGAGGGAGAAGAATATGGAGAAACCTTTGCCCCTGTGGCTAGACTAGAAGGTGTCTGAATGTTACTTGTATTTGAGGCATTTAAGGGATTCAAGGTATATCAGATGGATGTGAATTCTGCATTCTTGAATGGAATCCTTGAAGAGGAAGTATATATAGAGCAATCAGATGGGTTTGCCTTATCAGAAGATAATGACATGGTGTGTATATTACACAAAGCTCTGTATGGATTGAAACAAGCACATAGGCCATGGTATGAATGATTACAATCTCATCTTGTGAAGATTGGATTTGAGAGAACAAGTGAAGATAGCAACATCTACTTGAACTTAGAAGGTGATCAGATTTTGATCTGTGAAGTGTTTGTAGATGACATAATCTTTGGAGGAGATGATGAAACGAGTCATGCATTTGCAGATGTAATGAAGAAAGAGTTTGAGATGTCTTTGATTGGGGAGATAAAATTCTTCATTGGTTTACAGATTCAGTAAATGAAAGAGGGTATCTTTTTTACCCAATCCAAGTATGTCAAAGAGGTATTGAAGACCTTTGGCATGGAGGAGAGAAAACCGGTTGGTACACCAATGGTGTCTGGCTGCAAATTGACTAAGGAAGATGATTCAGTGTTGGCAAATGAGAAAGAGTACTGGTCAATAATCGGTAAGATTCACTATGTGGTGCACAACAGACTAGATATTGCTCATGTAGTGGGCATAGTAGCTCATTTTCAGAAATGTCCTAGAGAATCCCACTTGGTAGAAGTCAAGAGGATTCTTAGATATCTAAAGGGAATAGTTGATTATGGATTGTGGTATCCATATAATGGTGACTTCAATCTCAAAGTGTATACCGATGCTGATTGGGTAGGTAATGTGGATGACCGAAAGAGCACAAGCGATGGAGCGTTCTTTCTTAGTGGAAGATTAGTATCATGGACGAGTAAGAAGCAAAGCTGTATTTCCCAATCTACAACTGAAGCAGAATATGTGGCAGCATTTATGAACTGTACTCAAGCAATCTGGATGAAACATGTATTGGAAGGTTTCAAAGTACTTTGTATTTGAACCAATGAATATATTTTGTGACAACACAAGTGCAATAAATATTTCCAAGAATCTGGTATTGCATGCTAGAACTAAGCACATTGAGCTTAAATATCACTTCTTGAGAGAGAAAGTTCAGAATAAGGAGGTTTTACTTCAACATGTTTCCAATAAGGAGCAGCTAGCAGATATATTCACTAAGCCCTTATCGAAGACTATATTTACCTATTTGAGAGGTGAATTAAGGGTTCTGCCCCTTTATGAAGTCAACCAAAGTTGTGTGCTCCGTATTAGTTAGGACCTACAGTGTCAAATATTTCAGGATTGATGTGTTGAAGGATGCTATTCCATAGGGGGAGCAGCATAGTAGAGAATGGAATCTTGTGCCTTCACTTTGGTATTGTTGTCAAAGGGGGATAATATATCTAATGAATAGTGGGGAGAAGATCTTTGTTAATGCAGATACACTGGTCTATGATGTCTACAGTTGCAATGCTAGACTGAGTATTGCCATCAATGCCAAAGGGGGAGATTGTTGGATATTGTTGGCATATGATAAACTGGCATGATGACATGTGTTATTATTTACTAAGTTGTCACTAGTTTTATGTCCAAAGTCATCCTATATACTCTAGTCGGTTAACACTACCGAAATATTCAGTCCGTAAGCACTAAAGCAGTTGGTTACAGAAGAAAAGAGTCACAGAGTTAAGTATACACTGAGCTGTCTACCGAGTAACATTCTATGTCTACCGAGCAGCAAAGAAGGTATGCCGAGTAATTTGAACTGAGTAGAAACGTGTTACCAGATTCAATGAACCTGGACACATATGTGGAAATGTGTTACAAGATTCAAGAACAAGGAACCATTATTGCATAGGAAATTGCACTTCAAGATTTTGTATGATTTTGAGGAAGTTTATGCAATGAAATAATTTCTATGTTTATTCATTCGATGAATCTTGTTTGTAAGATTGAAGCATGAATAGATCACCATCCCAGAGATCTATTTATACAGAATGATTTGAGAATCAAAGAGAGAGACATGTGTGTGTGATAGATAAGTTGAAAAAGGAAAATCATAAAAGGACACATTAAGTTGAGACTACTACAACTGTTAGAGATATTCAAAGGTCACCGAGAAAGTCTTCAGAGAATAGTTTAAGGGACAGAGTAAACAGAAGGGTTTACCAAGTTGATCTATCCATTACTGAGGTATGCTATGAGCAAGGTAATTTCATATTGAGCACATAGAATCTGCTATAACATTTCAGATGTAAAGTTGCAGATATTTGTAAAGATTTTATTGAATCATTTGAGTTGTAATAGAAACCTTTAACAGGGTAAAAGACTCTAACAAAGTCTATAAATTGTAAAGCCTTTAACTAGGTGCAACATTTAGTATAAGTTTTGTAAAATCCTTTAGCAAGGTAGATCTAAAGATCTTGATACTCCTAACAGGGTAAGCTATCAGAAATAGCTAAACATGTAGCTCTAACTGAGAAACCTTTATTATTGCAATAGTGAAGTTGTGGGTGCCATCCCCATTGCAGTTTTTCTCTCTAACCATGAGTTTTTGTGTAACCAAAATATTTGTGTTATAGAGTGAAATGTGTGTGAATATTACTTCTATAATTATGTGTTAGCTTTATATTATGAGATCAGCAGTTTACAGTTTATGTTTATCAGTAAGATTGTTTTTTAGAGAAAAGTTTTGAAGTACTGATTCACCCCTCCCCTCTCAGTACATTAGCTTTCCTTGTTGGACCTAACAATTGGTATCAAAGCTTCAATCTTGGAAAAGGGTTTAACAACCTAAAGAAAAAGATCTTAGCAATGGAAGGCTACAAACAATCTCGAAGAATTGTGAATCTTTAAGAAGAATTGGATCATGCTAATCAAGTGATTGCAGATATGCAGAGACAGATGCAAAGATCACTGAAAGTTAGAAGAAGGTTTTCTGATGATTTATAGGACTCTCAAGAGTTGGTTGAAAAAATTGAGACATCATCTGAGAATAGTATATCAGAAGAGACTGAAGAAATGATTGGAGAACTGAAAGAAAAGAACAAAGCATTGATTGAACAGCTGAAAGCAATGAAAAGAGAACATGAGCATTTCAGTACACAGTTGACTAAAAATATTGATGCATTAAGAATAGCTAAGGATAAAATAAGAGACATGCAAAGGGAAAAACAACAGCTAGAAGCATTGGTGTCTGAAAAGAATGATGAAATCACAAGAATGACTGGAATTCAGCATAATCTTTCTGATCAATTGAGTTATGCACATCATAAAGCAAATCTAAAAGAAAATGAGAATCAAGCATTGAAACTTGAATTATCAAGATTGACCAACAAACTTGAAACAGAGAAGAAATCAAAAGAAACACTAAAGAAAAGTTATGAAGCATCAAGGATGTTGGAAGAGAAACTAAATATAAGAAGACCCAACAAAGATGTAGGACTCGACCGAGAAAGGGATCAACACCACCGAGATAGGGGAATCATCAAAGCAAGCTAGAAACAAGGAGAACATCAAAGGAAAGAAGCCTATTTGCAACTACTGTGGAAAACAAGGACATACTGCCAACATGTGCCAAATAAGAAAAGGTAAACAACCAAATGTCACTTGGTCTGATGGTTATTGTTACAATTGCAATAAGTATGGTCACACATCTAAAAAATGTAGGACAAAGTCTGCTAGTAATTTTCAGAAGGCAAAATTCAAGGGATTTTACAAAAACTGCAATAGTAATGGTCACAGTACAGAGAAGTGTTGGTTTAAGTAGAAAAACTATATGAGGTCTTCGCACCGAGCAAATACTAGAAGCTACTGAACTCGCAAAGATCTTAACCGATAGTATACAGTAGTACCATGGGACTACAATACAAGAATATGGTGTGAATGTTGTGGAAGATATGGACATATAAGTGCCAACTACATGATAAGGTTTGGAATGTACAACTGAAGATCATGGAGAAATCCTGGAATGGCATGCTTTCATTGCCATAAAGTTGGACACTTAGCTAAAGATTGCATAGATCAACCCAAAGGAGATAATGAAGAGATAAAAATCAAACTACAAAAAATCTGGAAAAGGAAGGAAATTGAGTCAAAAAATGAAGAAAGTACCTTACCTACCGAGTTAGGTTCATCTACTTCAAATTAACCAGTAAAGGTATGAAGGGACTGCATTCTCTCAAGGTTAAATCTTAACAGTTCCTATTTTATCTTATACTTAATTTCAAAATCTACATAAGTTAAGATGCTTTAGCAAGTTTGAAATTCTATCTAGACTTGTGAAGTACCAGAGAAGTCGGTAAATACAGGAAGCCTGTCTAGTCGGTAAAAGAGTAAAAGTGAAGTTAATCGGTTTAGTGGAATGGAGTGCATTTAATGCTTTCTTACCTAATTGCACAAAGCCCAATAAGGTAAAATGTGTACTTAAAGTGTTTCACGTGGTCATTTTACACTCACCAGTTATCAAAGAGCAGAGCTAAGCGATTCAAAGGTGATCAAACATCTCCCGAGCGAATTTCAAGGTATTTATACAACATCTCAAACACTTTTTTCTAAGCCAGTTAACCAGGAAATATCAGTTGTGAACATCTTCATTATATTTACTAAGTTGAAGAGTGTTTTCTATCAAGATAAAACCCTAAGCTCTTTTGTTTGTAGAAATCCAAGTTTGAAATGGCTCCAAAGTTACAAAACCCAGTTGTAGTTGAGACTATTGAGAAGCCCTCACTGAAGTATTCCTTACCTCCTAAGATAGCATCTGAACCCGACGATAAAACTGCATTTTCTCTTATTCTGAAAAGGGTTCTATTGGTTGAAGATGTCAGATTCTACACTAAGTGTCATTTTGAAGAACTAGGTCATACTGAGATCAAGGACATGTATGATGAGTTATGCACCGATGGTATCCTAGATAGAAAGTATGAGCATATCAAAGTCAAAGGATTGACCAAAGCCCTAACCTACCCTTGAGTTTTCAAACCCCAATGGGTTAAATTTGTATTGATCAGAGTTCATGATGACTTTATGTGGTTAGAGGAGCAACCGTTCAAAATCACTAAGGAGATCATCCACATAATAACCGGTTACCCTATATTTGACCATGCCCGTGCATAGAAAATGATTCCATGGAAGGAATTAATAACTTTAACTGGAGTTGATTCTGATTGCAGAGGTCTTAAATTGAACAATGTTACAGATGCAGAGCTAAAGTATGCAATTAGAGTCATCGGTTATTGTTTCTTTCAATCAGCAAGAGAAAACAGTGTACCTTGTGTAGCTGTAGATTTAGCTTACAAAATTGTGAAGAAAGGTATGAAGATTGATCTATGTGAAGTGTTGTTGAAAAACTTATTTGAAAATCTCAACACCATAAGGAAACCCAAGAAGAATAACTCGGCAAACACACTAAAATTTGGGTCACTCTTAGTGTGCATGTTTTTCTATTTTTCAGAAATTCTTCCCATCAGTCGGTAACATAGTTTGGGAGTTAAACTGACCAATCACCCATCAAATAAATGATTATATCAATCAGCTAGGTGATAACTTCAATGAGATAATGGATGACTACTTCAGCAAATTTCAAGAAAAGATGCATAACAGGTATAGGATCCCACCTTAGTTAGTGGAGAAATATAAGGATGATATATGTTTTGAAGTGGACACTAACTACTGCTATGTCAATGTAGTAGAACCCAAAACTCAATCTCTACTGTCCATGGGTTATGAAATTGATTTTGATATTTCTCAACAGTAGATAGATGCCTATCTGGCACTTCCAAGGCACTCTACTGAGCTCAGATATGGTACCTATGAAGAGGTAAAAGAGAAGGTAAAGATGAGCATAGTAGTACCAAAGGCTACAAGAAAAGACACTAAAATGATAAAAGACTTAACAAAGAAATTTGGAGAAGGTTCTACCTCCACACCTACTAAGTCAACAAGTAGGAAAGATGATCAACTTTCAATAGAAGAAGAATCTGAAGCTTAGGAAGCAACTATCACTTTGAGCACCGAGTTGCCAAAAGGCAAAATATTGAAAAAGAAGAAACAAGATACACCTAAGGTATCACCGACTCCACAAGTAAAAAGACCCAACACTAGATCATCTGCAGTGTCACCCAGTAAGAGGTAGAAAACTGTTGAATTGCCTAAGGTTACTAAGACTTATAGAAAGTCAACCAGGAGACTCATTTTGAATAAGGAGTCAAGTGACACAGAATCTGAAGACAAAAATAAATTTCAGATTGTCAAAAGCACAAAGGAAGATGTACACAATGTTGACAACTTCTGTGCTAATTTGATTCAATATGGAGGATTCGGGTCATTTAGGTATGTCAAATATAACTCTCGGATAGAAGAAGAAAAGAGGCAAATTAAAGAGTTAGTGTATGTACACTTCTAAAATTCTGAGTAGTTCCATTGGAAGTAACTAACTTTCTTCCAAAAGCATTATATTCTCATATTGACAATAGGTGGAAATATGCTATGAACTTGGAGAAGCAGATAAGAGAAAGAGTTTTGGTACATCTCTTTCTAGACATGTTGGTAGAAGATATAAGAAAAAATTTGAAAAACTACCAGACAAACTTTCAAGTGAAGCAAAGAGCCATGAAAATGATGAATGGACTTTATCTTGAAGTTGAAAAGGAAACCAAAGTAAAATGGCAAGAAATCTTCAGAATTAAGACTAAAGAAACTCAAGGTGAAGTGGAAATTGTTGACATTACTGAGCAAGATCCTGCCTCAACTATTCAACAAGATGAGGATGTCATGGACACTGAGGTACAGGAACAAGAAATGATAGAAGGAAATGCTTATGCCAAACTGGTATCAAGTGAATTAGTTTTGGAACAAGTCAAGTCCTATGCTTCGGTAACTCAGCAAGTGATCATCGAGCAACCTCAGGACACTGATCAAGGCAAAGAGGGTCAACAGTCTACAAAAGGAGAATCTACTTCTCAAGCCACCGAGGAACAGACTTCTCAAGCACCTGCATGCATTGAAACTGTTGCTACTGAGGCCCCAAGCAAGGCATCACCGAAGGACTCATTAGAGGCTAAGGGAACCGATAAAAGTGTTGTCTCAACTGAGCAACCTACCAAGGATGAACAAGTCTCCAAAGCCATTGTACTAGTTCAACCGGTGAAAGCCACATCATCTAAAGAAAAGAGAGTGAAGAAGCATAATTTCAAGGTAGATCTGTCTAAGCCCATTGTATTGCCAAATGTTGACATCTCAAAACTGAAAGGGCAAGCACTTATTGAATTCAGAGAACTATGCAAAGCCAAAGCATAACAAGAAAGACAAATGGCTTTTCAGAAGAAAAATTGAGTACTTCAGAAGGTTAAAGCATTACTAACTGACATGCTACCTGAAGCTACCATGAATAAAGATGCTGCCATCCATATGAAACTGGATGAACTACTCACTAAATTAGAAGCATCAGGAGTAGACGCATCAGAATACCTTAGCAAGTTGAAAGAAAAAGAGCTCACTGCCAAAATGATTGAAGAAGTGCAGAAGGCCATTGCTATAGGTAAAGTCAAGCTTGTTGGATTCATTGCTGAGTTGTCCCCTCAACTCAAGCACATTATTTATTTATTCCAAAAATTATGTACATTTTCATTATTTATTAAGAACATCAAGCATAAGACCGAAGTTATTGAACAAGAGATCACCGATCTCTCCAATAAATTGACCACCGATCCCAATTCTATTCAGAATTTCTATACCAAGCTGCAAACTCTTATGGCTCAATAGTTAGAACTTCGGAATGAAGAGCACAAAATAAGAGTGGATATCATGACTCTTCAAACTTTATTTATTCCCCATCTCTCATCAGTCCAAGAGCAAATCAACCGAGCTACCCACTTATCCACTCAACAAGAGGGAAGCAAATTAGATGGTCTGATCTCACTCTTAGCTGATATTTCAGCTCAGATTTCCCTAATGGACAGTGTCAAGGATGCCCTCTCCAATGCTCTCAATGATGCTCGCACAAAGTACAAATCTATTTTTGATCAGTTGCCCCAACTGAATGGTAACTAGTTTTGATATTTGTCAAAAAGGGGGAGTGTACCGAGTATAAGAGGGAGTGTACCAAGCAGAACAAAATATCCGAAGGAATAGTTGAATTTCTTAGGGGAAGCATAGAACACAGTGCATTGATCACAGGAGCATGCACATATGTACAATATATTGATAAGGGGAGTATACATTTGAGTATGTTACTATTTATTGACAATTGTATATACTGTCATTTTAGTCAAATTTTGTAGTATATAGATTTTTGAGTTATGACTTTGAAAGGTGTTTTGTCAAACATACCAAACTAATGTCAAAAGGGGAGATTGTTATTATTTACTAAGTTGTCATTAGTTTTATGTCCAAAGTCATCCTATATACTCTAGTCGGTTAACACTACTGAAATATTCAGTTGGTAAGCACTAAAGCAGTCGGTTACAAAAGAAAAGAGTCACAGAGTTAAGTATACACCGAGCTGTCTACCGAGTAACGTTCTATGTCTATCAAGCAGCAAAGAAGGTATATTGAGTAATCTAAACTGAGTAGAAATGTGTTACCAGATTCAATGAACCTGGACACATATGTGGAAATGTGTTACAAGATTCGAGAACAAGGAACCCTTATTGCATAGGAAATTGTACTTCAAGATTTTGTATGATTTTGAGGAAGTTTATCCAATGAAATAATTTCTATGTTTATTCATTCGATGAATCTTGTTTGTAAGATCGAAGCATGAACAGATCATCGTCCTAGAGATCTATTTATATAGAATGATTTGAGAATCAAAGAGAGAGACATGTGTGTGTGATAGATAAGTTGAAAAAGGAAAATCATAAAAGGACACATTGAGTTGAGACTACTACAACTATCAGAGATATTCAGAGGTCATCGAGAAAGTCTTCAGAGAATAGTTTAAGGGACAGAGTAAATAGAAGGGTTTACCGAGTTGATCTATCAATTACCAAGGTATGCTATGAGCAAGGTAATTTCATATTGAGCACATATAATCTGCTATAACATTTCAGATGTAAAGTTGCATATATTTGTAAAGATTTTATTGAATCATTTGAGTTGTAATAGAAACCTTTAACAGGGTAAAAGACTCTAACAAAGTCTATAAATTGTAAAGCCTTTAACTAGGTGCAACATTTAGTATAAGTGTTGTAAAATCCTTTAGCAAGGTAGATCTAAAGATCTTGATACTCCTAACAGGGTAAGCTATCAGAAATAGCTAAACATGTAGCTCTAACTAAGCAACCTTTATTATTGCAGTAGTGAAGTTGTGGGTGCCATCCCCACTACAGTTTTTCTCTCTAACCAAGAGTTTCTGCGTAACCAAAATATTTGTGTTATAGAGTGAAATGTGTGTGAATGTTACTTCTATAATTATGTGTTAGTTTTATATTATGAGATCAACAGTTTACAGTTTATGTTTATTAGTAAGATTGTTTTTAAGAGAAAAGTTTTGAAGTACTGATTCATCCCTCCCCTCTCAGTACATTAGCTTTCCTTGTTGGACCTAACAGACATGATGATAATGTATGTTGTCATTGATGTCAATAATTGAAAGTGAACTAGTATGAAGATAGGCAGTGAACTGGTGCCGGGGTTTCACTAAGTGTGACTATCGATTGGTAGTCTCAACTCTAGGGTTTCCGGTTTCGCAATCCAGCTTTTGCGATGCAACCAAAGACATCCTGTGATGAGTTAGCTAAGAGATGTGAATGGGATTGAGGTGCCATGTCAGTTTTGTGCGCATGAAGGATTTCCTTGAGGATCTTTCATGTGGAGATCTATTGCATTAAATGTCTACCTCAAGAATGATCATTGTTCTTAGTGGTATGAGAAGAGAGCGTGATGGGTTACTGATTCCAATATGTGGTGAAGAATGAATGATGTAGATTGTCTTGTGATCTGTTTAAGATTGTATTGCTCTATTCAAAGTGTTTGGATGGTTAGGATTGGCGCACTTGTATTGTAAACCTAAATGGTTAGGGTTTAGGGTTTATGCTACTGACCTAATTGTTGTCTATAAGGTCGATGATGTTTGTTATTGATTGTTGTTGGAAAATGTTGTGTGTGTATCCGAGTGATGAGATACTTGCTAGACCAATAAGAGGAAAACTATAGAGTGTGATTGCAGAAGACAGGAAATGAAAAGGATCTGCCTTGGCATGTAGTGCTATTATCAGATCAGATTTTTACCTATTGTCTTCTAACCATTTCAACCATTGGAAAATCCCTTTACCGGGTAGCTTTAATAGGCTTATTGTAAATCCTTTAATTGGGTGAGTCAAGATCATTGATTTCTTCAAATCCTGCAGTGAGGTAACCTTTAACAGGGTATATAGACATCCTTTAACTAGGTGATCTTTAACAAGATCAGTTCCTAACAAAACCTTATTGTAAAGTCTTTAACCGGACTAGGCTCCTAATAGAGTGAGCTTCAAAAGAGTTCAAAACAAACTTGTGGGTATTCATCCCCACCATGGTTTTTCCCATTTGGGTTTCCACGTGAAAAATCTGTGTGTCATGAGTTGTGCATTTTTCATGTGATGATTAAGTATTTTGTGTTTGAGTGATTATGCATGAAGAGCTAATAGGTTATGGTATTACTGGTATACAACTTGCATATGTTTATGGGTGAGTTTTTTATCAAGTATTGAATGTATTTGAAGTGATCAAACTTATTAGTTTATGTTGTCTGAAGTCTTACTATGTTTAACTAGTATTGCCATGGTTAAGTTCAGTGATGAAGACAATCGGTTGGTATTGTTTTAACTTGATAAGCTGTTGAGAATTTTTTTTTCTATACTGATTCACCCCCCCTTTCAGTACCAATTAGGGTATTTTTTGTTCATCATTATTCATCAGATACTCCTTTTGGTTTGGCAACAATTAGACTACCACACCTAACCAAAATTGCCAACACTATTACAAAACAACTCATTGACCTTACAAGGAAAACAATATGTCAGTAACACATCACAAAACCTAAGATCTCATAGAGATTACAAAAATATCAATTGAAAGATGATATTTTGATTACATAGCAATTAGCTACACATAGTTCAAGACAACTTCGATTCCTCCTGGATCATCGCACATCGATTCCTGTAACTCATCACGTAGTTTCCACTTAACACAATGCACTTCCTCATTCCGAAGATAAAATAGTTATCTCTGCGCGCTAAAACCACTTTGAAACTCATCACGTGCACTATGCATACATGGAATAATCATCTTTGATTACCATTCGATCATAGATGAACATAACAGATTCACCCAGCTCCATCGGTTAGGGTTCATCATATCAATAGGTTAGGGTTACCGGTTGATCACTCTACTTCAATAGTAATACCGGTTGCCTTCACTTCTTTACCATTACCGATTTCCATCACTACTCTACTGCTGGTTGCATAAAAACTCCATTACCAGTTGCTATTGACATCAATGACAACACTTATACTTCATTAATGCAATCTTCATGCAATGCCAACAATCTCCCCCTTTGTCATTGATGGCAATACAAATATCAATACCACTTGATTGTGATGATTGAGAGTAATGCACATATACAAGTATAGGAATCCTGGTTTACATTTTTCCATGTACTCTCCTTCAACTATGTCTCCATGTCTTCAGCTAGTAACTAGCTATCGTTCTTCTCCCTATCAATCATACCAACTGTGTCTCCATGTCTTTAGTTGGTAACTAGCTACAGTTCTTCTCCCGATAAATCATACAGTTCTTCTCCATTTCTTTTCCCCCTTTGATAGCAATGCCAAAGTGAATACCAATATCAGCTAGTAAACCATTCCATGCTTTACCGGTCTACAACTAGTTGCTCCCCCTATGAAGTAGCACCACTCTACACCAATCCTGCTTCAAGATCTTCAATAAGCTCTAGGAATGATGTCTTCCACATAATCTTAATTGTCCTCATGTAGGGGTACAACCCCTAGCTAACCTTTAAGATACTCAAAAGTAGCCTTAGGCAGAGGTTTACTAAAGATATCTGCTAGTTGCTCCTTAGTAGATACATGCTCCAGTGACACATCTTTACTCTACATTTTCTCTCACAAGAAATGATATTTCATCTCAATATGCTTGGTTCTAGCATGCAACACCGGGTTCTTTGAAATATTTATTGCACTCGTGTTATCATAGAAAATCTTTACCGATTCTGTAACCTTCAACTTAAAACCTTCTAGAATGCGTTTCAACCAAATTGCTTGGGTACAATTTATATACGCTGCAACATATTCAGCTTCAACAATTGATTGTGATATATAGCTTTGTTTCTTGCTGCTCCAAGATACAAGCCTTCCTCCAAGAAAGAATGCAAATCCAATTGTACTCTTCCTATCATCAACATTTCTTGCCCAAAATGCATCTGTATAGAATTTCAAATCAAAGTTACTTGCATATGGATACCATAATCCATAATCAATTGTGTCTTTTAGATATCTAAAATTTCTTTTGGTTTCTACCATGTGTGTCTCCTTCGGGCTCTTCTGAAAACTGGCAACTAATCCAACTGCATGAGCAATATTCGATCTTCTATGAACAATATAATGTAGTTTCTCTATCATAGACTATACTCCTTTTCATCAATGGATGCAGAATCATCCTCAGACAGTTTACAACTTGTAACCATTGGTGTTCCAGCTAGTTTACAGTCTCTCATTCTAAATGTCTTCAATACCTCTTTCACATATTTGGACTGTGTGATAAAAATACCACTCTTCATCTATTAAATTTGCAAACCTATAAAGAATTTAATCTCTCCTACCAGAGACATCTCAAATTCACTTTTCATGTCATTTGCAAATTCATCACACATGTCATCATTGCCTCCAAAAATGATATCATCCACAAATACCTCACTAACCAGTATCTTATCTCCTTCAATCTTGAGATATATATTGTTGTCTTCACTGGTTCTCTGAAAACATATCTTCACCAAGTGAGAATGCAGTCTTTCATACCATGCCCTAGGTGCTTGCTTCAAACCATAGAGTTCTTTGTGTAGTTTGTGCACCATATCTCTTTCTTCAGTCAAAGCATAACCATCTGGCTATTCAATGTAGACTTCCTCTTCCAATATTCCATTTAGAAATGTTGAATTCACATCCATCTGATATACTTTGAATCCTCTATATGTTGAAAATGCAAGTAGAATCCTAACACCTTATAATCTTGCAACTAGTGCAAATGTCTCACCATAGTCTTCTCCTTCTCATGCATAACCTTTGCATACCAGTCCGGATTTGTTACTGACTACTACTCCATCTTCATTCAGTTTATTCCCAAACACCCATTTATTACCTATTACATTCTTGTTCACTAGTCTAGGTACTAGGGTCCAAGTATTGTTCTTCTCAATCTGGTCAAGCTCTTCTTCCATCACCTTGATCCAGTGATCATCTCCAAAATCTTCTTTTGTTGTTCTAGGCTCAATAGTGGAGATCGTACAAGAATTCTCTCTTATTCTTCTTCTGGTTAACACACCAGTATCTTTATCTCCAATAATTTGATCAAGATTATTATTGATTCTAACATACCTTGTGATGCAGAGGTAAGAGGTTTAATTACAAATTTGCAAATAAATATTTGATAAGGACCCAAACCCCACACTCTTAAGATGTTTCTAGTGCATCTAATATCTCCAAGAGGCTCAAAACTTGTCTTACACTAAGACAAGTGGTTCCTCTACCTCTACACCATTTAAAAACTCCACAACAACATGTACCTAAGGTTCTCAAGACATCAACTCTTCATTTGTCAAGATAACTCAAATGCTAGTCTTCAACTAGGCTTGGGCTCCTACTAGCCCTGCAAACATTATTTTAGGCAGTTATATCCCAAAATTTGCAAAACACTAGACAAAAAAATCACAGATTAGGATACCCTTTTCATCCAACAATAACATATCCAAAAATTAGGTACTATTACTTTGGACCAACAATTTCAAAAACTCGTTGTCCTCTATACTCGGTAGGCTAATTAGGCCAAATTTGCAAAGGAAGTATTCCCAAAACATATCTCCAGAAGGAACCCTTTCATACAATATTTGGTTATGATCCCAAACCAAGGATTTTCTAGGTTTTATGGTCAGGTTATGTTTCTTTATACCCTAGCTCCAAAACCCTTTCTAATTCACCCTTAAACCTAGGGCTTGCTCAAAAACCCATCAAAAATCACTTCCAGAATCAAATGAAGGTTGATTCACAATGTCCTAAACATATAATTACTATATAAAACACAAAATTATCCCCTTCTTAAGGCTGACAAAAAATTCTACTCTTTTGCCCAACCAAAATTTTACCACTTTCAATCGAATATAATGTTCAATTAAACACAAAAAGGATTTCAATCGAACATATTTTTTTAATATTTTGATTGAATATTATGTTCAATTGGAAGTATTGAATCTCTCTTTCTCTCTCTCAACTTACCTCTTTCATGAGCTCTCAACTTACCTCTTTCACGAGCTCTCAACTTCACTCTCCCTCCTCTCCCTTTCTCTCTCTCTTTCTCTTAACACCTCTCTCTCTCTCTCTCTCTCTCTCTCTCTCTCTCTCTCTCTAAACCTTATTCTCTCTTTGAACCTCTCTTTCTCTCACTCAACCCTACTCTCCCTCCTCTCACTTCCTCCTCTCTATCTCTCTCTCAACCCCTCTCTCTTTATCACTCTCTCTCCCTCTTTCTCTTCCTCGCTCTCTCTCAATCCTTCTCTCTCTCTCTCTCAACCCCTCTCTATCTCTTTCCCTATTCTCTCTCTCTCTCTCTCTCTCTCTCTCTCTCTCTCTCTCTCTCTCTCTAGTTTCAAAACCCAATCGAGTTTTGGTCACTATAGATGTTGCAACACTCCTTTTGGGCAAAAAAGTAAAATTGTATCTCGTTTCAGGCCAACTTATTAGCACAAGTGAATTTAAGTAATTCTAACTAAAAATTAATTTTAGTCAAACATATGGTCTCTAGAGATGCATTATAGCTATCTTTTACATGGGCCACAACTTTTCCAATTGGAATGGTCTACTAAATATATATTTTATACCACTTTGGGTCTAATTACCAAAAAAATTATTTAAAAAAAAACTTCAATGTTTCAATAACTCCTACTATTAAAAACAATATTTTTTTTGAAATGTAAAAATACCCTTTTAAAGATCTATAAGTGAATTTTCCAAAATACATATCTTTTAATATTTTATTTAGTTTTTTATATTTTATATTTTATTTTTATTGAAATTAGGTCATCAACACTAAAAATAAGGTTGATTATCTTTTATAGGAAAAATATTAAAATTTAGTTAAAAATTGAAAAAATGAAATGGTGAAAATTGTATTTGGCAATTTGCAGCATAGAAGGGACAAATCACCAAATCATTTTTTCTTAAAAACTCTTACATTTAAAAGAGGGAAGTGAATCCACTAGATTCAGTCACAAATCAGATTAAGGACTAAATATTGAATGGATTGATTAATTTTTGTGGGGTTTTTCCTCTCTTTTGTAAGTTGAAATGATGATTTAGGGTAAAGTGCTGAAAAATGGAGGTAACACTAAGAAAACGGTGAGCTACAGATGCCAGATTGATTTGGGCACCTAGAATTGGATAGTATAAATAGAGTTAGATCTAACCCTTGAAGAAGCTCCTAAAAAAGCCAAGACCAGGATGCAGCACCATGGTCCTCCAAACTTTCTGCACAATGAAAAGGTTTGATTTGTCTCTTTGAATGAAGCTTATTATGAGAAGTATAACTCTGTATTTGTTTCCTACACTTAGAAAGGAAGGGAAATAGGTTGGGAATAGGCTGTTGGTATTTTGGATATGTTGATATGGTTTTGTCATTGATGTCAACACTTATCAGCACTCGGAGATTTGGTTATGTTCACCAGCAAGCAAGTGACTTATGCACAGTCACCGATATTTGGTTCACCGGCAAGTTATATTGTTCACTGATACTTGGAATGACTTGGAGATTACTTGGTTATGTCAAAGACATTGTTTGGACACTTTATCTTGGTGGTTTATTCATTACTTTGATCGGGTTTGAATATTTGTTGTTACCGGCAAATAGGTCCAGGATATACACTGGCAGGCATATCTATTCCAAATCAGCATGACACGTCATGGAGATGATTTATTATTATTGTAAATGCATTGAGACAACATCATGCATCAAACAATATTTCATTTTTAATTGATTTTATTGTAATATCTTTTAGTGAGCTGACCTACTCAATTGGTCTTAGGTTATGGTATAAATGTAAGATCTCATTTGTGAGATTAATACATGCAATGATAGGATTGAAAATGGATTGTAATAAGGTATATGCGAATATAAGTAGAGCCATACATGCAGACATCATTCAAGATTGAAGTAAGGTTTGAAGAAGACATATCAGAGCTAAACCGGTACTGAATCTAGTATATGAAGATGCTATTTTGGGCAGTACATTATCATTGGATTTAACCATCCAATTGTAGTCAGTGTGACTCTCATTTTGTGATTGAGCAATGAGCTCTAGGCACTTGGCCTTTCTACATGTGCAGACCCCCTATTGTACACACATACTATCTGTAGTAGTATCATCTGATTGTGGGTAAGGTTTCCCACCATGGTTTTTCCCCTTACAGGGTTTCCACATACAAATATTGGTGTTATGTGTTGTGGATGTTATTGTCTTTCTGTTTCATGCATTAATCTTTACCAACACTGTAATTAACTAATAAACTATCTACTGGCATAAAGTTTGCTTTACCGGTATTAAGCATTAAATTTTGGTTAAGTTGATTTTGGTTTGAATTTACTTGACAACTGATTCACCCCCTCCCTCTCAGTTGTCTCTAGGACCTAACAATTGGTATCAGAGCTTAGTTCTCTTTTTGTAGAAGTTTAACAGCTTGAGGAGATCCAATGTCTTCTAACTATTTCAAGAAGGACAATCCTAAACTTGATGGAACTAACTATGGCATATGGAAGATCGGGATGGAGACACCATTGAATTACATTGGAAAAGACATATGGGAGGTTACAAAGAATGGTTATGTTTCTCCTACTCAAGGTCAACCTAATCCACTAAATCTGGCTAAAGATGAGGAAAATGATTGTAAAGCAAGAGAAACACTTTTGAGCGCATTGTCAGATCGGAAAATCATGGGATTATCAGATAGATCCACTGCTAAAGCTATTTGGGACAAATTGGAAACATTGAATGAAGGTGATACCATAGTCAAAATTGCAAAAATTGAATCCTTCCAGGTCGGGTATGGAAATCAGAAAATGGAAGAAGATGAAAGGATTTCTGCTTTTATGGAAAGAGTAAATGAAATTGTTTTGGGTATACAATGTTGTGGAGGAACCTTAAGTGAAGATGAAATTGTTTCAAAAGTTTTAAGAGCATTGCCACCGACATATAAAATGAAAGTAACTACTATAAATGAATTGAGAACAATGCCTAATACATCAGTAACTAGAGACACTTTGGTTGGAAAACTTTCAGCTTTTGAAATTGAGGAATTTGGTCCTATTGCTACTATAAAGATAGATTTAGCTTTCAAGGCATCATCATCTGCTTCATCATCATCATTTGACAAATTTGATTGGAAAGCCTTTTATGCAAGAGAATGTTGGTACTTTGGATATGTTGATATGGTTTTGTCATTGATGTCAACACCTATTAACACTTGGAGAATTGATAATGTTCACTGACAAGCAAGTGACTTATGCACAGTCATGGGTATTTGGTTCACCGGGAGGATATATTGTTCACAAGCACTTGGAATCACTTGGAGAATACTTTATTATGTCGAAGACATCGTTTGGACACTTTGTCTTGAAGATTTGTTCATTGGTTTACTCGAGTTTACATATTTGTTGTTAATGGCAAATAGGTCCACGTTAAGCACTGACAGGCTTATCTATTTCAGATCAGCATGACACGTCATGGAGATGATTTTGCTGTTATTGTAAATACATTAAGCCAACATGTTGGATTGAAAATTGCATCAGTTATTGATTTACTTGAAATTATTTTATTGTAATATCTCTTAGAGCCGACCTACTAAAATTGGTCTTAGGTTATGATATATATGTAAGATCTTATTTATAAGATCAATATAGGATTGAGAAAAGGAATTATAAGAAGTTATATGCGAGAATAAGCAGAGCTATACATGCAAACATCATTTAAAGGTGAAGCAAGGTTTTTGTAAAGGCAATCAGAACTACACCGGTACTGAATCTAGCATATGAAGATACTATTTTGAGTAGTACATCATCATTAGATTTAGCCATCCAACTGTAGTCAGTGTGACTCCTATTTGTGATTGAGAAATGAGCTCTAGGCGCTTGGCCTTTCTGCATGTGCAGACCCCATTTGTATACACATACTATCTGCAGTAGTATCATCTGATTGTGGGTAAGGTTTCCCATTGTGGTTTTTCCCCTTACAGGGTTTCCACATACAAATATTGGTGTTATGTGTTGTGCATGTCTTTATCTTTCTGTTTCATGCATTAACCTTTACCGGTACTACAATTAACTAATAATACTGTTTACCGACATTAAGTTTGGGTTTACCGGTATAATGCATTAAGTTTAGATAAGTTGTTTTGGTTTGAATTTATTGGACAACTGATTCACCCCCCTCTCTCAGTTGTCTCCGGGACCTAACAGAGAACTTGAAGAAAGCGGGAGAGAAAATGAATAACTTGAAGCACTATTTGCAAGGAAAATGCCTAAAGGTCCAATTGGGAGTAAGTATGAAGGTAAAGCACCCTTTAAATGTTTTAACTACAATAAGAATGGTCATATGACATCTAGGTGTCTTGATAGACATGCAAGATTGAAAGAAGAAGCTAAAAGAACATACAAGCCTAACCCTGAATATCAGAGATACAAATTCAAGAAAAATAGAGACAAATCTTGTTATCTTGCTGCTGGAGTCACTGATGATTCTGATGAGGATCCGGTAGACAATGGATGGGTTTTTGTTGCTATAATAGAAGATCAACTAGCACCTACTGTTCAATCGGTAGAAAAGGCCCTGGCAACTAGAATTGAAGATAAGGATGAATGGATCATTGATTCAGGATGCTCACATCATATGACTGGTGATAAAAGTAAATTCTTATCTTTTCAAGAATACAATGGAGGTCTAGTGAGATTCGGAGATGATAAAGCTTGTTTGATCAAAGGAAAAGGGACTATATCTTTTGATGGTAAGCACAATACTGATAATGTTTACTATGTTGAAGGTTTAAAGCACACTGTTTTGAGTGTTGGTCAATTAGTTGAAAAAGGATTTCAGTTACAATTCAAAAATGGTAAATATGAAATCATGAATAGAACTAGTTTGGAAATTGCAATCGGTAATCAGACTAGAGGTAATATCTTTCATTTGAATAACAATAAAAAGACATATTTGATTGCACATATTGATGAAAGTTGGTTGTGGCATAAGAGAGTTTGTCATGTAAATTTTGATTGCATTGTGAAAATCAGTACAACTAAGGCAATAAGAGATTTACCTAAGATTGTTAAACCTCACAATCCGGTATGTAAGGAATGTCAATTTGGAAAGCAAGTTAGAGAATCTTTTAAGAGTATTCTAGAAAAATCCAATAATGTTCTTGAATTAATTCATATTGATTTATGTGGTCCTGCAAGAACTAGAAGCTTACAAGGAGATAGGTATTTTATGCTAATCATTGATGACTATTCTAGAATGTGTTGGGTTACTTTTCTCTGATTAAATGTCTAAGATCAGATCAAGGAGGTGAATTCACATCTAAGGAATTTAATACATTCTATGAAGTGAATGGAATCAGAAGACAGTTATCAGCACCTCGGACACCCCAGTAGAATGGAGTTGTGGAAAGGAAAAATAGAACTATCTTGGATGTAGCTAGAAGTATGTTATCAGAAGCAAATATACCTCATGTATATTGGAGAGATGGAGTGAGTACATTGGTTTACACATTCAACAAAGTTCACATCAAAGGTGAAACTAGTAAGACCCCTCATGAATTATGGTTTGGTATTACTCCTACTCTTAAATATTTCAGAATATTTGGAAGCAAATGCTATATTAGAAGAGATGAGTATATTGGCAAATTTGATCCTAGAAGTGATGAAGGAATATTTCTTGGTTATTCATCTAAGAGCAAGGCATATAGATTTTTCAACAAGAGATTGCACAAAATTGTTGAGAGTACAAATGTGAAGATTGATGAACAATTTAGAGGAAATTCAAGGTACATGGACTCTGAACCAATAACAAAGATAATATAAAATGAACCTACAATGAGTACACTGGTACAAAATGAAGATCCAGTTACACTGACATCATCTAAAAATTCCATAGTAACTGAGGAACAACAACAAGCAAAGACACCCCAGTATGTAAGATTGAACCACTCTGAAGATCAGATAATTGGGAACAAATATCAAGGAGTTATGACTAGAGGAAGATTGGCAAATGAAGAGGTATGTCTTATTTCTCAAATTGAACTAGCATCAGTTAATGAGGCATGTGAAGATAAATTTTTGATTAAAGCTATGGAAGATGAATTGGAACAAATTGAAAAGAATAACACATGGACATTAGTTCCCCGGCCTAAAGACAAAAATGTAATTGGAACTAAATGGGTATTCAGAAACAAACTTAATGAAGATGGTAAGGTAATAAGAAATAAAGAAAGACTAGTGTGTAAGGGATATTCACAGAAAGAAGGAGTTGACTATAATGAAACCTTTGCATCGGCAGCTAGAATTGAGGCAGTCAGATTATTCTTGGCTTTTACAACACACAAGAACTACAAAGTATATAAGATGGATATTAAATGTGCATTTCTGAATGGAGATCTTGAAGAAGAAGTTTATATTGAACAACTAGATGGATTTTCATTAATAGATGGCAAAGCTATGGTTTGCAGGTTAAGGAAAGCTTTGTATGGGCTAAAACAAGTTCCTAGAGCTTGGTATGCTAGATTGGATAAATATCTTTTGCAGATTGGTTTTACTAAAGGTAATGCTGACAATAACTTATATTACAAAGTGACTAATGATGACATCTTGGTTATAGAAGTTTTTGTTGATGATATAATCTTTGGAGGAGAAGATGGATTATGTAAAGACTTTTCTAATGAAATGCAACAAAAATTTGAAATGTCTATGATTGGGGAGATAAAATTCTTTTTAGGATTGCAGATTTCACAGACTGATAAAGGTATATTCTTGAGTCAATCTAAGTATTTGAAGGAGTTACTAAAGAAATTTGGCATGGAAAACTCTAAACTGGTAACCACACCTATGACTACTACTGATAAATTATCATTAATGGATGAATCAAAACCTATTTTGCCAACTAGATTGTATTGTTTCAAGATTTCAGAGTAATCCTAAAGAAAATCATGAATCAACAGTAAAAAGGATTTTTTGGTACTTACAAGGCACTACCAATCTTCGCTTATGGTATCCTAGAGATGAAAACTTTGAACTATGTGCATATACAGATGCAAATTGGGTAGGAGATATAGATGACAGAAAAAGCACCACAAGTGGAGCATTTTTCCTTGGTAGCAGATTAATTTCTTGGTTGAGTAAGAAACAAAGTTGCACATCTTTATCAATAGCAGAATCAGAATATGTTGCAGCATCAACTAATTGCACACAGGTATTATGGCTTAAGAAAATGTTGAAAGATATAAAGGTAAAATGCAAGGAACTTATAACAATTTACTGTGATAATACAACAACAATTGACATATCTAAGAATCTAGTATTTCACTCAAAAACTAAACATATTTCTATCAAATTGAATTTTCTAAAAGAGAATGTTGAAGAAAAAGAAGTGAAATTGGTTTATGTGAATACTAAAGAACAAATTGTAGATATTTTTACTAAGCCTTTGCCTAAGGAGACTTTTTCAATATCTCAAAGAGCAGCTTGGGGTTATATCCCAACTGGTAGAGACCTAGACAATTGATGTTTGTCATCAACCAATAGAATTAACATATAAATCTTTTGTTCCAGCTTTGATGAGGAGAGCTACTTCTCAGGGGGAGTAGCTGGTATTCTATAATGAGTTGGTATTTTGTATTTGAATCTGTTTTTTGAATTGCTTTGGCATTTGATGTCAAAGGGGAAGAGCTTGATATGGAAAAACACACTATCCTTTGGGGAGAGATTGTTATTTTGCGAGAGATTGATTACTCTCTGTATCTATATTTTAAATTTCTGGTTATGATATCTTTGGGAGAGATTGTTGGTTTTTGGTATTTGGCACTTTGATGGTTTTTCCATCTTGTGTTGCCATCAATGCCAAAGGGGGAGATTGTTGGTATTTTGAATATGTTGATATGTTTTTTTCATTGATGTCAACACTTGTCAACACTTATCAGCACTTGAAGATTTGGTTATGTTCACCAGCAAGCAAGTGACTTATGCACAGTCACTGGTATTTGGTTCATCGGAAAGTTATATTGTTCACCGACACTTGGAATGACTTGGAGATTACTTGGTTATGTCAAAGACATTGTTTGGATACTTTATCTTGGTGATTTATTCATTACTTTGATCGGGTTTGAATATTTGTTGTTACCGGCAAATAGGTCCAGGATATACATCGGCAGGCATATCTATTCCAGATCAACATGGCACATCATGGAGATGATTTATTATTATTGTAAATGCATTGAGCTGACATCATATATCGAATATTATTTCATTTGTAATTGATTTTATTGTAATATCTTTTAGTGAGCCGACCTACTCAATTGGTCTTAGGTTATGGTATAAATGTAAGATCTCATTTGTGAGATTAATACATGCAAGGATAGGATTGAAAAATAATTGTAATAAGGTATATGTGAATATAAGAAGAGCCATACATGCAGACATCATTCAATATTTAAGGAAGGTTTGAAGAAGGCATATCAGAGCTAAACTGATACTGAATCCAGTATATGAAGATGCTATTTTGGGCAGTACATTATCATTGGATTTAACCATCCAATTGTAGTCAGTGTGACTCTCATTTTGTGATTGAGCAGTGAGCTCTAGGCACTTGGCCTTTCTGCATGTGCAGACGACACACATACTATTTGCAATAGTATCATCTAATTGTAGGTAAGGTTTCCCACCATGGTTTTTCCCCTTATAGGGTTTCCACGTACAAATATTGCTGTTATGTGTTGTGGATGTTATTGTCTTTTTGTTTCATGCATTAATCTTTACCATTACTGCAATTAACTGATAAACTGTCTACTGACATAAAGTTTGGTTTACCAGTATTAAGCATTAAGTTTTGGTTAAGTTGATTTTGGTTTGAATTTATTTGACAATTGATTCACCCCACCCCCCCCCCTCTTAGTTGTCTCTGGGGCCTAACATAGGCACTTGCCTTAGGTCAAACCCTAGTTTTGGAATTAACCATGAAATTGAAATAAAGATAATTGAAATGACTATAAGGAAAGGTTCTACTTTTGAGGGAGATGTTGAATTATGATACCTCCTTCTGAAGTTTGGCTTGTCTCTAAATGGAATTAGGGTATTATTAAATAAGATGTAGATCTCCACTTTAATGCTTGAATCTTGACTTTATTGCTGCTCCAAGGCTTGGAGGAAGACAAAAAATGCTTAATTTCTCTTGAATGCTTTATTTCTTGATCTCACGTGTGTGCTCAATACTTCTTGATTCTTCATGATGTTCAAATGAGAGGGGAAATCCTCTTTATATACATGGGTAGACACAGAGAGGTAATTCCCACTCAAATTTGAAATATGAAAAAGGGTTGAAAGGGGCCCAAAAATTAGGGGAACCATGGCATGGCACCATGGTCCTATTGAGGACCAAGGCGCCATTCCCTAGTCCTTCCCTATTTTGGGGCAAGGGTCAAGTGCCAAATGAATTCCAAGTGATGAAATATAGAAGGGTCATGAGCATAATCAGGTCCCAAGCAGGCCAAGGGGTGCAAACACTAAGGTAAGGACCCAATGTGGTCAAAATTGCAAAGGGGTACAATTTTAGGATGCTACATTTATCCTCCACTTTAGTAGGAGTATGAAGTCAATCATACTCTCTATAAAGTACAAAGGGTTCACATTGAAAAAATTTCACCAAGTCATCAAGATACTCCAAGCCCCCATTGGACTTTAGGAGCTTACAACTTCAATGATAAGGTAAAATGGAAGATCATGAGAGAGAGAAAGAGAGAACCATGACTACCAGCTAGTAAGGTTCTCTTACTATGAGTCATGAAAAGAAAAGTACAAAAAATTACAAAGCAAAAGATAAAGCTTGCTATGTAACTTTAAGTATCAAGATATGCAAGAGAGAGAATAATTGAGCAGAGTGTATGCCCCCATGTTAAAGAAATTTCTTACGCCTCATCGAGAGAAATTGCTTTAAGGTAGGATACACCCAAAAAGATGAGCATGTTATCACAATAATTTAGCCCCTAATAGAGGACAAATCAAAGGATAATGATCACAAAACACAAAGCACGGGGTGGTTTCACTTAACTCTAGAGTCAGTATGCTTTTTATGACAACCAATGTATATCATGTGTATATATATGCATATAATTTTCCTTATCCCCCAAAGATAGGAAACCACCATGGAAGAAGGGCACATGTTTCTTTTGAGTCAACATAGGAGAGACCCAAAAGATATCTTAACACTTTGCATTGTCCTCAAGTACACAACACTAGGGAAACAAATAGAAGAATGGAGAGACAAATAGAAGGTCACAAACAAGCAAGAGAGGAGAGAGAGAGGATCTATGGTGCAAATGAAGCTAATCAAGTATATCACTCTCCCTCAATCTTGCTGATCATTATTATTTCAGGAAGGTAGACAACATGCAAGAGGAGTGACTTTGAGAATAGTAGATGGAGCTATCACAAGTTCCAAATAAGGACCATGCTTTAATGATGAGTCACTTTGTTTATTACTAGGATCTAGGATTAGTGCTTTTGGAAATTGTTTAGATAAATCATTATGAATATAAATATATTCATATTCATATTCATCATTAAAAATATTAGGATTAACATTTTGATCATTAACCACATTCTCACCTATTTCTTCATCAAGATTAACAAAAATAGCAATAGAACTTGAACCATTATTTGTCTTAAGCATTTTGCGTCTTGGAGAATTGGGTTGAACATCTTGGTTAGGAGAATCTTGAGCACATGGAATTTTATCAAGGGTTGGTTTCTTGGGGGGTGAAATGGTTTGGGAAGCAATTTTATGAGTTCTCACACGACATCTCTATTGGTGTTCTTTTGTAGAATGGTTTCTTTTAGTTTTAGTTGAAGGCTGTTAAGGTTTAGGTTCATTAGGTATAGGCTTCTTTTTTTCTTTGAAGGAAGGATGCATAGGAGAAGGTATTTTAGGTTGAACAATAGAAGAGGTTGGTCACTTCCCTTTCTAAGATGTAGGAGGCCAAACTGCACCATATAAAGGAGGAATGGGAGGAATGGGAAGGAGACCAAGTCCATCATGAGGAGGAGGAATAGGTCTACCCTCAAGAGGAATAGATTTATTGTTAGGAGGAAGATAATTTATAACTTTGAAAAGAAGAATATATTTATCCTTATGAGAAGGAATGGATCCTTCCTTAGGAAAAAGAATATCACTTTCCTTAGGAGGAAGGATAGTCTTATCTTTAGGAGAAGAAATAGGTTCCTCTTTGATAAGAATATTATTTCTTTCCTTGGGAGGAAGAATAATCTTGTCCTCGAGAAGAGGTATATGATCATCAAGAGGAAGGCTAAGTGTTGGATTTTGAGGTTTACACAAGGATAAAATTATCTCAATTTTCCATTTTTGATATGATTTAAAGAGAGCATCACTTCTAGGTTGAAGAGGTTGGAATTGTTCAGACCGAAAATAGTCAAGAAAAACATCTCTATGCCTCACCATAGGTTGATATATGCTATGATTAACAGTTATGATTTTATCATTATTAGGAAATTTCAAACACTTATGAACAATAGAAGTGATCACTTTCTTGAAAGAGAGCCAAGGATGTCCCATCTTCACACAAGATTGATCAGATGTAGGAATGATAGAAAAGACAACATCTAAGCGTTTAGTGCCAACATAAATAGGAAGTGTGATAGAACCAATAATAGGACAAGAGAAGCCATCAAAATTTCTAACTATCACATCAATATCATCATATATCAGTTGATGTAATTGTAAAGTATAAAGAAATTCTTCATTTATCACATTAACCATGCAAGTTGGATCAATAAAAACTCATCAAGAAGGTATGCCTTTAATTATCACAGTTACGTAAAGTGGGCCATCAGGTGCTTTAATAGTCTTACTAGGATCAAATGTAATGCATAAGTCCTTAGGAATTTCAGTTTTATTTGATCTACAAGGTTCAACACATTATTAGATTCAAGGCCAACACCATCAAGAGAGAAGGCAAGATGATCATTCTCAATCACATTAGTGGAATGGGAAGGTAAAGGTGTAGACACCTAAAAATCTCTCATTGATCATGTACTAATTATTCTTCCAATTAGGTAAATAATTTTTTAATTATTTAATTAAGTTAATTAATCTTATTCTTCGAAATTCATATTTCCTCATCATCTTACTAATTATTAAACCTTTTCTTAATATTAATTAAATACTTATTATTTAATTAATTATGATTTAATCCTTTAATTTAAATAATATTTATTATTTAATTAAATTAAATTTTTAAATTATTAAATAGTTGATTTAAATTATTTAATTAACTAATTTTAATTCCAAATCCCCAAATTCTAATTCCTTCCAATTTCAAATACATGTGCATGATTTCAAAAATCAAATTCAAAATCAAAGTCAAAGTTCTAAATATATTCAAATAACTCCAATATTTGAATTAAATCTCATGCAAAGGTTAAATTGAAACTCAAAGTCAAAGTGTAAGCACATGCTAAATTAATTAATTAGTTAAATTCATTATCTTTTCAGTTCCTATTTCTATCTTCCACTTTTCTTTTTTTTTAAATGCATTCAATCAGTTAACTATTCCATCTATTTAATTGATCTTTTCAATTAATTGATTAATTACATCTTTTGTTTAATTATCTCCAATCATTCTTTTTCTATCTTCTAGTTAGCTATTTCTAAATAAATCTTTCTTTGTCATCAATCAATTATCCCCCAATCATTGTTTTTCTATCTTTCAATCAACTTTTTCCTCAATCAGTTAACTCAATTAACAATTCAATCAATCCTCTCCAATAATATATAAATTCAGCATTCAATTTCTATTTTCAACAATCACGAACTTTGAATCTTTCTGTCAATTGCAGGTTACCAACGCAATATCTGAGTGCCATCATACCACAAAGAAGAGAAGAACAATGGACGCCATATGCAATCATGGAATAGGGAGTCATAATTGAATATTTTATATTCCTATTACTTTGCTTTGCATTATTTCATTGGTTTATGTTTGAATTGCTAGAATAGGGATTGGTGGTTTTCCTTTATTTCTAGTTAAGCAATGATAAATTTAAGCATATACATTTTGGTGAACCCATCATGAACAACAACTAATTAACCTATTGGCATGATTGGCATAACCAATACAGATGAGTTGATGACTGTACCGGTAGATGAAAGAAGACATGATGAGTTACTTGTATTTTCATTGATGGCAACCAATGTCAATTGATGTTTGATGATGTTTATAGATGGTCTTTGATGTCTAACTTGTTGGATAAGTGATTTGGTCTACCAGAGTTAGAGTTTGTAAGTGTGAAAGGGTTTACCGATAGGACTAAGAATTGGGACTTCAATCGATAAAGCAGAGAAGTTTTGATGGAATCAAAAAATTGGTGATGGTTGGTGACTTTTGGTTTGAAACATAAGATTTTATGATGGATTTGTGTATCTGACCAAAACCGCATCTTGTGATTATTACCGAAAGGCATGTTTTGAATTTCTGATGAAGTTGTACTAAGATTTTAGTAGGGTTTTATGACCGGTGATGAAATCACTCAACCGGTAATGATTTTTGTTATGACGATGATCAATGAAGAATCTACATGAAGGTGGTAACACAACACAACCTGTATGAATGATTTGGATTGTTTTTTGGCATGAAAGATGGAGGAATTTCTTGGGAATGTGAAAAGTGCTTAGCGGAATGTTCTAAGAGTTTGATTTTTGTACAGATAGGATTTCTGTGACAAGTTATGATCAACCAACAGTTAATATTGCATTGTAAATTGTTGTAATGATCTAGATAATGATCTGATGTGATCTATATTGTAAATTCAAGATGTAATTAGGTTTTATTGGCCGACTTAGTTGTGATGGCTATTTTGGATGACATTGCTGATGTTTTATGTGTCGATGGTATTAGAAGAATGAGTTAAGCCACCCCAGAGAAGATAAAGATTTGTCTAAGTGTTGCAGACTATGAAGCATAACTGGATCTGATTTAGTAAGCTGAAAGTGCAAAGGAATAGATCACTTTTCACTATTGTTCCCTAATAGTTAGAGCAACATAAATCCCTTAGCTGGGTAGGTCCTAATAGGCCTTTGTAATTTAAGTCCCCTAATAGGGCATCTCTGAAAAAGGGTGTTAAATCCTCTAAAAATGTTGATCCTAATAGATCATTAAGCTCCTAGATGGAGTGATAGGCAAATCCCTTAACCGGGTGACTCCTAATAGGGTCTACTCGTAACTGGGTATATTGTAAGCTCCTAATAGGGTGTACTTCAAACGAGTACAAATTATTGTGGGTACCAATTCCCACCATGGTTTTTCCCATTTGGGTTTCCATGTCAAAAAACTTGGTGTTCATGTGTGGAATGTCTTTCATATTGTCTATGTTTTCATGCATTATTTCTGAGACATTGGTTATGTTATTTTATTTAAAGTTTATCAGAGATTACCAGTATTGATAAGAAATGGCTAGAGAAAGCATTTGGTCAGATTGATAAGATTGATTAGTTGTTATATGATCAAATTGGTATGACTTCTTAAGAGGTAAAAGTATTCATGGCTGTGATTATTGTCTTAAGAAAAACTGATTAAAAGGTTGTTAGATCTAATTATTGAAGTTGAGATATATGTTAAGAGGTTTCAGATCTAATTTAAGTTTGATTTGAGTTCAAAGTTTTAGTTGGTGTTAATATTGATTCACCCCCCCCCTCTCAGTATTAACCAGATATTCATAGAATTAACAATTGGTATCAAAGCTTTGGTCCTCTATGTGCAGAAAGCTTAACCGCTTGAGGAAAATATTCTAAGGCAGTCAAGATGATGAATAAATAAGGTCCTAAGTTCAATAAGGGCAACTACAAGATCTGGAAAGATAGAATGAAGATATATCTCAAAGGTCTTGATGCTCAATACTGGAAACATGTTGAAATAGTATATGTGGCTCCTACTACTACTCCCTTAACACTGAATGATCTTAAAGAGCAGCAAGAGAACATGCAAGCCCTAGAAGCTATTGTAAGTACTTTATCTGATTTTGAATACATTGATGTTAAAGGATTGGAAACTGCACATGAGGTTTGGGAAAAATTAGAGACAATCTATGGAGGAGATTAGCATGTACAAAGAGAAAGAAAGGAAAGCTTGAGAGGAAAGTTTGATGACATGAGAATGCAAGAAGGAGAGAATATTGCTCAGTATGGTCAAAGAGTTAAAGAAGTTGTTGGCAGCATAAAAGGTGCTAGTGGTAAAATTGATGATGATATGGTGGTAAGAAAAATGCTCAGAACTCTTCAACCTCAGTATGCTATTAGAGTATCAACAATCCAAGAACTGATATCCATTTCAAAGGATAAGGTAACTATTGACTCTTTGATCAGTAAGCTTATAGCTTTTGAGTTAAATAGTTTTGACAATAGTGTGACGAAATATACTGAATCTGCCTTTAAAGCTTCTATTACCGATTCGTCTACTAGAAAAGGAAAAAATGTATGTCTAAGTCATGAGTGTAGATCTAGTCATGGAGGTAATCGAGAAAATGAAGACAATGAAGATCAAGTGATGGAACTTGAAGCATTGTTAGCTAAGAGATTCCCAAGAGGCACTGGTAACTATAAAGGAAATCTACCTTTAACGTGTTTCTCTTGTAGTAAAATTGGTCATATTGCTGCTAACTGCCCTAACACCGATAAGAAAGATAAGTACAAGAAATTCAAAGGGAAAGGCAGAAAACATTGTTATGTTGCAGTGGATGAAGGTGTGATCGATGAGGAATCTAAAGATAAATATGACAATGAAGAGATTGTGTTCATAGCTGTAAAGGAGGAATTGTCTAATGAGAAGGCATTGGTTTCTCATGTAGAAAACAATAATGAATGTATTATAGACAGTGGTTGTTCACACCACATGACCAGAGACAAAATTAAGTTCATTACTCTTAATGAATTTGATGGAGGTGTCGTTAGATTTGGAAATGACTCTCCATGTATGGTGAAAGGTAAAGGTTCTATTTCTTTGAATGGAAAGAGTAATGTTGATGATGTATTTTGGGTTGATGGTCTAAAACATAATCTGTTAAGAGTTGGACAACTCAATGATAAAGGTTATTTTCTTGATTTTAATGGTGGAATCTACAGAATTCTTGGAGGAAATGGTGAACTGATTTCTACCAGGAAACAAACAAGAGGTAACTTATATCATTTGAATGCTAATTTCAACAATTGTCAAGTTGCAAAAATGGAAGATGGCTTGTTGTGGCACAAGAGATGTTGTCATATGAATTTTGATAACTTGGTGAAGGTAAGCAAGTCAAGGGTTGTAAGAGGATTAACACAAATTGTTAAATAGGATAATGTGATATGTAAAGACTATGAAATTGGTAAGATGAGCTCTATTTCATTTAAGAGAAAGAAGTATCCATCTGAGAATATTTTGGATTTGGTTCATACTAATCTTTGTGTCCCTATGAGAACAAAAAGTTATTTTGGTGATAGATATTTCATGCTTTTTATTGATGATTATTCCAAAATGATGTGGGTTCATTCTTAAAGGAGAAATCTAAAGCTTTTAGTAAATTTAAAACATTCAAAGCTCTAGTTGAGAATGAGACCAGTAAAAACTTGAAATGTTTAAGATCAGACTGAGGAGGAGAATTCACATCTGATGAATTTGTTAAGTATTTTGATGAATAGGGTATCAAGAGATAAATGTCTACTCCAAAGACACCACAACAAAATGACGTAGCAGAAAGGATGAACAGAACAATTGTTGATGTTGCTAGAACAATGTTATTACAAGGTAATGTGCCTAAGATGTTTTGGAGAGAAGCGGTCAATACTGCAGTCTATACATTAAATCATATACTTGTAAAGAAAGGTAACAATAAGACACCTTATGAGCTATGGTATGGTAAAACTCCCTGTGTTAGTTATTTTAAAATATTTGGAAGTCAATGTTTTATTAAAAATGATAACTACACTAAGAAGTTTGATGGAAAATTTGATGAAGGAATCTTTCTTGGTTACTCTTCTAAGAGCAAAGCATATAAATGTTACAATAAGAGAACTAAGAAAATAGTTGAAAGTGCTAAAGTGAAGGTGGATTATTTGTCAAATAAGTCTGAAGGAACAAGCAGGTCAGAACCTAAAAAGGATGATAATGAGGAAAGACAGGTGATGATTGAACCAGAAGCACAAAATAATGATCAACCGACAAATGCAGTATTAGGTGCTAAACTGGTAAGTGATGACAGTGAGGAATAAAGTGGAGAATCGACTGGAGAATCAGAAGAGGAAGATGTTGAACCGACACAGACTATACCTAGATATGTCAGATTAAATCACTCATAGGACCAGATAATTAGTGATAAGAATGCAGGTGTGCAGACCAAGAGGAAGATTAGAGAAAATTCTTGTTTGATCTCTACAATAGAACCCAAGACAGTCAAGGAAGCACTAAAAGATGATGATTGGGTGAATGCAATGAATGAAGAATTAGATCAAATTGAGAAAAATAAGACATGGTTACTTGTTCCTAGACCGAAGGATAAAAATCTAATTGGAACAAAATGGGTCTTTAGGAATAAGTTGAATGAAGAAGGAAAAGTGATAAGAAATAAGGAAAGGTTAGTCTGGAAAGGATATGCACAGGAAGAAGGTGAGGACTATGGTGAAAATTTTGCACCGGTTGCTAGATTGGAAGGAGTAAGGATGCTGCTAGCATTTGCTACATATGAGGGATTCAAAGTCTATCAAACGGATGTCAAGTCAACCTTTTTGAATGGGATTCTAAAAGAGGATGTATACATTGAACAACCAGATGGTTTTTCCTTGACCAATGATAAGGACATGGTATGTAAATTGCATAAAGCTTTCTATGGTCTAAAGCAGACACCGAGAGCATGGTATGAGAGATTACATGCATATTTGATCAAGATTGGATTCCATCATACCAATAAGGACAATAATATTAATCTAAAAAATGATGGAGACAAGATGCTAATAGCTGAAGTATTTATAGATGACATAATTTTTGGAGGCAATGGTGATGTGTATGAATTTTTCCGATGAGATGAAAAAAGAATTTGAGATGTCTCTAATCAGTGAAATAAAGTTCTTTATTGGATAACAGGTCCAACAACTGGATGGTGGTATCTTTATTTGTCAAAGTAAATATATCAAAGAAGTGTTGAACACTTTCGGCATGGAATATTGCAAACCGGTAGGAACATCGATGGTAATAGGCTACAAGCTAACAAAGAAAGATGATTCCCCTAATGTTAGTGAAAAGGAGTATAGATCTATGATTGGAAAGCTTCACTATGGTGTTCATAGCAGGCCAGACATTTCTCATGTTGTTGGATTAGTTGCTAGGTTCCAAAAGGAGCCCAAAGAAAGTCACATGGTGGTTGTTAAGAGGATTTTCTGGTATCTTAAAAGAACAACAGACTATGGACTATGGTATCCCTACAAAGGAGATCTCACTCTAGACATTTTTACTGATGCAGATTGGGCAGACAATGTGGATGATAGGAAAAGCACAACCGGTGGACCTTTTCTAGTTCGAGGAATACTTGTAGCATGGACAGGAAAGAAACAATCTTGTGTTTCTCAATCTACAACAGAAGCTGAGTCTGTAGCTGCATCCATGAATTGCACACAAGCCATATGGATGAGACATGTGCTAGAAGGATTCAAGATAGATATGTCTAAACCATTGACTATCTATTGTGATAATACAAGTGCAATAAATATTTCCAAGAATCTTGTACTTCATGCAAGAACCAAGCATATAGAGTTGAAGTATCATTTCTCAAGACAAAGCATTTAGGAGAAGTAGGTAAAGATGAAGTATCTGAAGAGTAAAGATCTGTTAGTTGATGTCTTTACTAAACCATTTCCAAAGACTACTTTTGAGTTTTTTAGAAGTAAATTAGGGGTTAGACCCCTACACCAGAAGAACTAAGATATTGGAGATGCATCAGTCATGTGGATTTCATGTTTATTCTCCACTACAGATTGATGAAGATGTGGGCTACTAAGTAGGGGGAGCGACTCTGATGCAGTATGATATGATTTACAGCTTTGATCAAATTGAAAACAAGTGATGCATTTTTTTGACTTTTGGCATTGTTGTCAAAGGGCGAGAAGAAAAGAAAAGAAATCAGACATGGGAGAAGAAAAGTTGATGATTAGGATTGGGGAGAAGAAAAGATAGAGAAGACTAAAGGAGGAGTACCGACAGATCATGTACCAAAAAAATTGTATATTATTGGCATATATGATCTCTTTGATTATATATCTATTTGGTGTTGCCATCAATGCCAAAGGGGGAGAATGTTGGCATGATTGGCATAACTGATGCAAATGAGTTGATGACTGTATTGGTAGAGGAAAGAAGATATGATTAGTTACTTGTGTTGTCGTTGATGGTAACTAGTGTCAATTGATGTTTGATGATGTTTACAAATGGTATTTGATGTCTAACTTGTTGGATAAGTGGTTTGGTCTACTAGAGTTAGAGTTTGTAAGTGTGACAGGGTTTACCGGCAGGACTGAGAATTTGGAATTCAACTGGTAAAGTAGAGAAGTTTTGATGGAATCAGGAAATCGGTGATGGTTGGTGACTTGTGGTTTGAAACATAAGCTTTTATGATGGATTTGTGTATGTGACCGGAACCATATCTTGTGATGATTATCGGAAGGCATGTTTTAAATTTCCGATGAAGTTGTGCAAAGGTTTTAGTAGGGTTTTAGGACCGGTGATGAAATCACTCAACTGGTAATGATTTTTGTTATGACGGTGATCAATGGTGAATCTACATGAAGGTGGTGACAAAACACAACCCGTATGAATGATTTGAATTGTGTTTTGGCATGAAATATGGAGGAATTTCTTGGGAATGTGCAAAGTGCTTAGCAGAATGTTCTAAGAGTTTGACTTTTGTACAGATCGGATTTTGGTATTGAGTTATGATCAACCAACGATTGATATTTCATTATAAATTGTTGTAATAATCTAGATAATGATCTGATATGATCTGTATTGTAAATTCAAGATGTAATTAGGTTTTATTGGCCGACTTAGTTGTGATGGCTATTTAGGATGACACGGCTGATGTTTTATGTATCGGTGGTATTAGGAGAATGAGTTAAGCCATCCTAGAGAAGATAGATATATGCTTGAGTGTTGCAGACTATGAAGCATAACTATATCTAATTTAGCAAGCTAAAGTAACAGATCACTTTTCACTGTTGTTCCCTAACAGTTACAACAACATAAATTCCTTAACTGGGTAGGTCCTAACAGGCCTTTGTCACTTAAGTCCCCTAACAGGGCATCTCTCCAAAAGGGTATTAAATCCTCTCACAAGGTTGATCCTAATAGATCATTAAGCTCCTAGCTGGAGTGATAGGCAAATCCCTTAACCGGGTGACTCCTAACAGGGTCTTCTCTTAATCGGGTGTATTGTAAGCTTCTAATAGGGCTAAGCTCGTAATAGGGCATACTTCAAAAGAGTACAAATTATTGTGGGTACCAACTCCCACCATGGTTTTTCCCATTTGGGTTTCCATGTCAAAATCTTGGTGTTCATGTGTGGAATGTCTTTTCATTTGTCTATGTTTTCATGCATTATTTTTGAGAGACTGGTTATGTTATTTTTTTTTAATTTTATGAAAGATCACTATATTGATATGAAATGGTTAGAGAAAGTATTTGATCAGATTGATAAGGTTGATTAGTTGGTATATGGCCAAATTGGTATGATTTCTTAAGAGGTAAAAATGTTGATAGTTGTGATTAATGTTTTAAGAAAATTTGATTAAGAGGTTGTTTGATTTGATTATAGAAGTTGAGATATCTTTTAAGTGGTTTCCGATTTGATATAAGTTTTATGTTGAGTTCAAAGTTTAAATTGGTGTTAATACTGATTCACCCCCCCTCTCAGTATTAACTAGATCTTCATTGGATTAACATAACCCTCTGTGTTTTCTATGTGATTTTGCAGGATCGTATGGATTTTAAGAATTTTTGTAGGTTTTGTACGTATTTCACAGGTAGAATTAACTATTAAGGATTCATGTAGACATCATTATGCATTCGCACAAACATCATTACACATTCACCTAGACATCATTACGCATTCACCCAGACATCATCACGCATTCACCCAGATATCATTACGCATTCATGCGGACATCATTATGCATTCATAGTTTTTAGTTTTGCATTTTGTTGATTATGTTTTCTTGATTTCTTATTCTTTGTTCTGTCTATTTCTCCATTCAATTCTATAAATTTGAAGATTATATGTTTGCATGATTCTTTACATATATCATATCCCATGGTAGGAAAAGTAAGGTTTAAGATTTTAGGTGCTTGAAGAACAACTGAACAAAGAAGGCAAGCCAAACATTACCAACAAATCCTAAAAGCATAAAAGAGAATGCAATACCTAGAAGACCAAGAAGTTGTTGGTGAAGTTTATGCTTTTGATAGGGTTTTTTAATTCTTTGTTTATCTGTCACACATTCACCCTATCAGTTTCACTCATTCTCTCTGTCGGTTTTATGCATTAGTTTAGTCACCATAATGCAATCGTCTAGACATTACACATTCACTCTGTTAGGATCATGCATTCATTTAGTAGGTAGTTTGGTTTTCTATTTTTCTGTGTATTTTCTGGTTACTGATTCACTATTTACAGCGTGTGATGAAATTTCAGAGAAGGATTGATCATCCCAGATTATTTTGGAAACCACTAACAATTTGATTGTAGAGGGTTAAATCACTTTTGGATTTTGGGTTTAAAATTGACATGCATGCTTTCACACTTCAACTTTGTGCTTAAAACAAATTTGGTTAAAATTGACATGCATGATTTCACACTTCAGCTTGGTGCTTAAAACAAATCTATTTAAAATTGACATGCATGATCTCACACTTCACCTTGGTGCTTAAAATTGATTTTGGGTTTAAAATTGACATGCATAATCTCACAGTTTAGGTTGGTACTTAAAATTGTTTGGGTATAAATTTGACATGCATGATCTCACACTTCACTTTGGTGTTTTGAAATAGACATGCACATATGTATCTCACACCTTAGTTTGGGCTTTAAAATTCATGTGAATCTGGCTTATGAATAGAATAAATCACACATTGCAATATTTAAGGGAAAAAAAACTTTTTTGTGTCTTGGGTGGACCTATTATTGCATTAAGTACCTTTCCACCTACCTTCAGGTTTTTGGGAGAGAGGGAAAAGTGATAACGACACCCTCTTTTGTTAGGTCCCAAAGACAACTAAGAGGGGGGGGTGAATCAGTTGTCCAATAAATTCAAAGCAAAATTAACTTAGCCAAAACTTGATGCTCAATACCGGTAAACCAAACTTTATGCCGATAGATAGTTTATTAGTTAATTGCAGTACCGGTAAAGATTAATGCATGAAACAAAAAGACAATAACATCCACAACACATAACACCAATGTTTGTAGTAGAAACCCTGTAAGGGGAAAAAACATGGTGAGAAACCTTACCCACAATCCGATGATACTACTGCAGATAGTATGTGTGTACAATAGGGGGTCTGCACATGCAGAAAGGCCAAGCACCTAGAGCTCACTACTCAATCACAAAATGAGAGTCACACTGACTACAATTGGATGATTAAATCCAATGATAATGTACTGCACAAAATAGCATCTCCATATGCCAGATTTAGTACCGGTTTAGCTCTGATATGCCTTCTTCAAACCTTCCTTCAATCTTGAATGATGTCTGCATGTATAGCTCTACTTATATTCGCATATACCTTATTACAATCTCTTTTCTTGCATATCACTTGCAATCTCACAAATGAGATCTTACATTTATACCATAACCTAAGACCAATTTGAGTACGTCGGCTCACTAAAAGATATTACAATAAAATCATTTACAAATAAAACAATATCTGATGCATGATGTCAGCTCAACGCATTTACAATAATAATAAATCATCTCCATGATGTGTCATGCCGATCTGGGATAGATAAGCCTGTTGGTGTATATCATGGACCTATTTGCCGGTAATAGCAAATATGCAAACTCGAATATACCAATGAACAAATCAACAAGAAAAAGTGTCCAAATGATGTCTTCAACATAACAAAGTATTCTCCAAGTGATTCCAAGTGCTGGTGAACAATATAACCTACCGGTGAACCAAATACCAGTGATTGTGCATAAGTCACTTTCTTGCCGGTGAACATAACCAATTCTCCAAGTGCTAATATGTTGACCAGTATGATAGGTGTTGACATCAATGACAAAACCATATCAACATATCCAAAATACCAACAATCTCCCCCTTTGGCATTAATGGCAACACAAGATGGAAAAACCATCAAAGTGCCAAAACAGAAATGCCAAAAATTAAAAACCAACAATCTCCAAAGAGATCATAACCAGAAATCAAAATACAGAGTAACAATCTCTCCAAAATAACAATCTCTCCCCCAAGGGATAAAGTCTCTCCCCTAGGAATAATGTGTTTTCCATTCCATGTGTTTTTCCAAATCAATCTCTCCCCCTTTGACATCAAATGCCAAAGCAATAAAAATACCATATTCAAATACAAAATGCCAACATCTTTTTCTTTGTAGTAGTGAGGGGTATTTTTGGCTGGGGATTTCATCACCCTAGAGAGGTACTTCGAATTGGGTTGCATTGGGGATATCATCTCTCCTAGTGTACTCTTGAGAGCATTTTTCGAGCCGCTATATAAACATACTGGTCAGGTGGCTAGAGTGTTGAGTGAATTCGACGTATGTGGGGGCCTTCCCTGCACCGATAAGCTTAAATAAAGCCTTAAGTGGCTTTCTCTGAGAATACTTCATTGGATCAGGATCCCTCAGAACTTACAATAAGAACCAGCTTAGTAGCCCAAATCCCACATTTATTGGTTTTGGGTATGCGGATCGTAGCCCGTAGATACCCTCCTTGTACCTTGCATGATGAGACAAAATCCTCAGTGATAAGATCTTCGTATCTTCGGGGTAAGAGAGATTGGCATGCCCAATAAATGTGTGATGTGGAGTGGAGCTAGTGCTGCTAGACTCTCTATCTATTTGTCTTGTTTTGGTATTTTGTTGTGGGGCCCCCATTAAATGGTTTCTACTTTCCAGCCTAAGATTTTCTTCTATGTTTTTATGTGTATCATTGTGCTGGACAAGTATTGAGTCAGTATTAGGGCTATTTTAGGCCCTACTTTACATATCTCTAAATTCTCAGAGTTTGTCAAAACAAAGTTCATTCAACTATACTTATCTTTAGACAGTGTTCTCAAAATTGAAATAAAAAATAGACTTGTCTTAAAAACAAAGTTATTTGAAATAGAGTCTATCTTGAAACATCAGACAGTCCAACAAAGTCTAGAATTTTGCATACTTGTGACCATAGATTTTATTAGAGTCCTTAGGGTTTTCATCATCCTCATTATAGTCCTCATTTGCATAAGTCCTTGCATAGTCCTCATTATCATCCTCACCATAGTCTTAGCAGGATAAAGGGCTTTCCCTTGTGCACCATTCAATATGAGTTTCTTGTGAAATAACTTGAAGAGGACTGGTCCATAATTTCTCTTTTTGTGCAAGTTACACGTATGAAATCTCACCATCAATTGTCTTAACTTAGGGCCATTTAAAACTAATTTGGGATCAGAAGAAAGGGCCATTATCCGGTCTATGTAGTTGTATTTTTTGCTCCAGATACTACTATGAAATCTTGCCAATTATTGTCTCAACTCAGGACAAGTTAAAATAAATTGTTGATCTGATGGAAGAGCCACCATCTGATTTATTTGGCTATGTGCTACTACTGAAATCTCTCATGCCTGAGATATCAAATCCTCAATAGTCTCTCCATCCTTATTCAAAACCATATTTCGATTAACCTTCCCTTCCTTTGTGTGTAAATTATCTTGTTGTTGTGTTTCAAGATTATGAAAAGAAACAATGAGGTGGATGTACTTTTCATTGGAGGGCATCTAAGGATAGATCCTCACATACAATATTGTTTTGATAGTCCTCACCCTGACATGAAAATGTCAAATGCCCTAGGAACTCAGAGTGATCATCAGTTTTATGCCTGGGTCATCAATATGAATCTATTGTGAACACCTTCCAAAAGAGGAAGAGATAAGAACTATTTTGGCCAAAGGTTTTGATAGATCGAAGAGAAGACAAACCCTTAGAGGGAGATGGGGTTTCTCTAATGGGATATGATCATGTTTAACTAAGATTATTAATCTGTTAGTAAAGATCTCTATCAAGTCTAAGTCCCTATATTCAACAGGTAAGCCTGGGAAGGAAATCCCGAATGGGGCATATTTGATGACAACACTCCTAGGATCAAAATTTGGGTGCCATGTCATAGTGAATAAACCATAGCCCTTATAAAACCAACCTTTGTTTTTATTTGCTTTATCCCTATCAGATTTTGTGTGAAAAGTAGCAATAAAAAAACCCAATTCCTTACTACAGTAAAATATTTTATCTATTCCCGACCAATGTTTTAGGGCCCATAGATTTAAATGCTCACGATTGGATGAATAAGACTAAAACTTACCAATCAGAGCATGGTTCCTCAATGCCAGGATCTAGATCTCTAACATGGAGTCTGGGAGAGGTATCTTGATGCTCTCTTCCTCCTCTTTCTCTTCCATTTGGAGTGCCTTGGATTTATCTTCTTGCTGATTCATTGAAGGCTTCTTAAGCTACCAAATTTTTTTAAATAGTCGATTGAGGTTGTTGCCATGGTTTCCCCTATGATACTATGAATGATTGAAGAGGAAGGATTTCCTCTCTGACTGCTTATGATCAAAATATTTTGGTATGAAGAGAGGTCCCAAAGGGATGTCATTCGGAAACAAGGTCCCTGGCCTTATGTAAGAGATTCCCTAAGTGAGAGGGGTCTTTGAATCCTTTCACTTTTTGACCAGGATATTGTTCGGAAAGGTCAAGCAATGAACCTTGGGAAGTCTTTGTTCTAAGAAAAACTTCTCATGAAACTCAAATTGGTTCTCCTATTGCTTTGCCTTAAAATCCTGGGAGACATGTATTCATAGACTTATGGGCCAGTCATCTTGGAACATGTCAAAAATAGGCTGTTTGTCCTTGTTCAGCCGGGGGATAAAGGGTTTCCAGTTGGGCTTCGATAACCTGTGATAAAACTTGTAGGGCATCCCCCATATATCTTGTTGAGCCTTTGCTTTTTCATATTGGTTAACAATCTTGTCTCTGGCAGTGCCTCTTCCATATTTCCTAAAAGGCCCTCTATTTTGCCTAGATCTGTGAAATGGGTGATGATGAAAACTTTTGACCTACCCTGATCTTCATTGTCGATATGCACCTAAACTCCATTGATTATTTTTTGGAAAACAATTCCCGCCCAACGGTCTCCTCCTCCGCTCATCATCCCTATTTAGGACTCACAAATTATGATTATAATAAATAAATAAATTACTCAAATCATAAAAAAATTACTTTCACCTCCACTTGCCTCAAATTATATTTATTAACCTATGTCTCATAAAAGCCATTAATTTTAAATCTCCATAATCAATGAAGTTTAAAAATAAAATTAAGCTAAATTGATTAATCTATTTTTCATATAATTAAAATATAGAATAATAAATTATTAAAATACTAAAAATGCAACCTAATGTAACCCACACTACAAAAATAATATAAATGTTTAGCAATTAAATTATTGATTTGTTTCACATATTCTTTTCAAATCTTCTCCATTCTACCAAGCTTATTAAATTCCTTACTATTCAATCATTATTTATTGATGGAGTAGAACATGCACATAATTCTTAATTAAGAATTGGTGAATGAGTGAAATTTAGAGTGTTCAAGTTTAATATAACATCCATTATCTATATCTTTGTCAATTCTCCTTTCATTTTTTTCACTTCTCAAATTCAATTAGCAAAACAATTTTGTCAAAATTTGGCAAGAACTATACTACAACATGCCCTTGTTAGTTATTGATTCCCTAGGAGAACTTATGCATTTATTGCATGCAATTTTTTTAAGTACAAATCAATTGCAGTATAGAATTTAAAAGTTATGTTATAATTTTATAATTAAAAATTACTATTTTTTTTTGGTCGATAATAGGCAGAGCCAGGATATTATATTGATTTTAAAGAAAATTTACAAAAAAAACCCACAAAGAAGTAGGGCACAAAAACCGTGAGGGTATACTTATGATCATGAGCATGCACAGGCTATTAAAATCTTAGAAGATCAAAAGGAATAAACACATTCATATCCTTGACTTTATTCTCAACTCATAGCAGGCTTTATCTACTGAATACAAAACATTTATCCTTCTCAAATAAAAACTATAAAAGCTTTAAATAAAATTTATAATTCTGAGTCATCATTAGACTTTCATTTAGAAGACTTAGAGTAAACATAGAAAAGAAAGCAAAGAGCCAACTATGTGTTCTGTAATGGGCTACCAAAATAAAAAGACTATCTAGAACCATCTGTTTAATCCTCTCCTTGAGGAGTGAGAGGAGGCATTGGAGAAGTGGATTGGCTTCTAGCACATCCCCATCCATGACCCCTTCCTATTCCAGTGGCATGACTGGTACCTTGTCCACAACCTTTCTTCCTCTTCTCCACATCAGAATCTTCTACTTTTATTTTGGATGGTAGAAAACCATTTGGCCTAGCAAAATTTAAGAATTCTTCTTCTCTATCCTTGTCCTCTGAATTGTCACCCAGAAACCTCCATTTCGGGAACCTTAGAGCCATGGCGGCAAAGGATCTATTTTTTTCAAGGTCCTTTCCCTCCAAGTCTAGCAGAAAAGGATAATATTTTATCATCTCTCCTGGCATATTGAATAGAATTATTTCACTCAGACATGGACCACCAGAGTCATATCGAGCTTTGTTTAGAATTTCTTGCAATTCAAGCAAGATGTCTCCTGGGAAGATTTGTATGGTAAGGTTACAGACTCTCTATTTATCAAGCTTGAGATTCATCAAGGAGCCAACGAACCAAGATGAAATATTTGTATTGTCTCAAGGATATTCATTTCTGTTGATATGCTTGCTCCCTAGTATGAACTTAACGGCCATAATAACAGTTCACTTTGGAACTAAGAGGAGCCTCTTCAATCTCTGATCTGAGATTTTCCTAAATGAAACTTGGTAGGTTGAGGCAGAGAGTGATATGGAGGTATCCACTCCAAAGCATGAAATTGGTCTAGAGTAAACACTCATAATAAAGCCAAAAGGCTCCTCCCCAGTCATCGCCTAGCCTCTGTGAGATATCTTAGACTTTTGGGATGAGGGTTGCAGAAAGAAAGTAGATCGAAAATATTTAGAAGAAATCCAAAGAAAAATCCATTAAGCACTGGCTTCAAGGTGCATTTAATGCAAACTGCCTTGCATTAAAAATTCCTGCAGAGGTGGCAATGAATATCTTTCTTTCATCATGCCAAATCTTGAGCCTAGAAATTTTGAGCTCTTCCCAAAGGACAACACATGCCTTGTACTTGCAATGACATCATTCTATAGGTTGTCTTTTCAGGATGGAAGAGGAAAATAATGTTGCCTTTAATAAGGCCAACTCACTATCGGTTAGGATATGAGATCAAAATTGACTTGGCAAGCTTGCTCAGGGAAAAAGTTGGCGGGAAAGGTTTGAATTTGAAAAGAAATCCATTGAGGTAGAGTTCTTGTGCAGTTCAACTATAGCAAGCTGCATTTAACGTGCGGTAATGTTATTCCACTGTTGAGGAGTGAGTATTTTCTCTAAGAAATCTAAACCATGAGAATTGTTATTATCCTCCCACCAATGTACAAAAATACCTTCTGTTGCATTTTTTGAGAGAGAATCTGCTTCTGTGTTAGCCTCTCTATAGACATGTTTTGACTCATATTGCTCTAGCTTGATCAAATTCTCTATAATGCTATCTAGTATTGCCTGTAGTCACTAGTTTGGAATTCTCCTTGATTTAATTGCATTAATTGCTATTGTTGAGTCTCCCTCAATTATGAGATTTCTAATCCCATGTTTGTGGCAGTCTATTAAACCTAGATGCAAGGATTGGAATTCTGCTATATTATTAGTATCCGGTGGCAATGGCATGACCATCTTGCTAATTAATGTTCCTTTATGATCTCTTATCACATATCTTATACCTAAAGCACCTGGGTTCCTTTCGAGGCTCCATCAAAGTTTAACTTGAGCCAACCCTACTTTGGAGGAGACCATGTAGCATCCGCTCTTGCACTAGATTTTTTCTCAGAGGTAGGAGGAATCTTGATTCCATGCCAACTGTTTCTTATACTATCATCCCAGGAAGAGAACATTTTGATAGACTCTATTGAAAATGCTATTTTACAATTTACTATCTCAACAATTGATGTTTCAATTGAGGATAAGGCCGATTCAAATCTTCTTGCTTTGTCATAAAAAAGTCTTTGATTCCTTTCTTTCCAGATTTCCCAAACAAGGCGAGAAGGAGATATTTCCAAAATATGACTTAAGGTGCTTTCCTTGGAAGGTAATGGCCAACATTGAAAGAGTGTGACTATATCATTAGGGAGAGTTGTTATCCAACCAAGTTTTGCACATAGCCATCACCAACATTTTGAATAAAATGAGCAATTTAGAAAGAGATGATCCACTATTTCTTCTTGAGCTTTACACAAAATGCATCTTGAAGGCCCTTCATAGTCCATTTTAGTGAATCTTTCTATTGTGAGGATCTTGTTTTTGAATGCCATCCATGCAAAAATACCTGCCTTTGGGATGGTCTTGTTGTTCCAAAATATTTTTTGCAGGATAATTTGTTCCTCTCGATTCCCAAAGTTTGATAAAACCTTATAACCATCTTTAGCATTATATTGCCCTATTTTGGAAGAGGCCTATATTAGAGAATCTTTTCCTATTCTAGGATTTATAGTTCTTGCACTAATAAGATCTGATAGCTGGTTAATTTCATTGATAGGAATAGGCAATCCCTCCAATTATTTCCATCTCCAATGTTGCATATTAGTGTCCCTGTCCATAACCAAGTAATCACTAACTCGAGTTCCCCAATGTTGTTGGAGCCATTGCTTAGCTCCTGGTATGTTGAGGGAGTTGTCAATGCTTTGGTATCTGCCCCATGAATCTTCCTATAAGAGGCTAGAAGATCCATCATGGATGTCCCAAGACATGGAGTTTGCAATTAATTTTTTGCATATGATAATAAAATTTTTGCATATGACAATGAAATTTTGTCCCATGCAATTAGAGCGATTTTCTATTTTTCTTCAATGTTTTTCCAAAAGAAGTTTCTCATTTTTTTTATGATGAAAGAATTTATACAGTAGTAAGGGACAAATACGATAAAAGGTAGATGGGGAATGCCGAGATGACTACTTGGAGCATAACCAATCTACCAACCCATGAGAGCCATTTCCCTTTCCAAGAGTTGATATTACGATCCATATTTATCTTTAGAGGATCCCATAGCTTTGAATTACTCAATCCTTTGTCAATTGGAATGTGTTAGTCCCAACTGATGCTGAGAGGAGAGGGGTGAATCAACACTTTACCGGTTTTACAAAATTAAAACCTTTTTACTCAAGTCTGCACTAACTTAATATTCATCAATACAAACAGTGATTGTAGGAGAACATGTATGCATGAAAAGATAAACAATAACACCAAAATTTATCTTGTGGAAACCCAAATGGGAGAAAACCACAGTGTGAGTAGAAAATCACAAAATTTGCACTCTTCTAGAGTATGTCCAGTGAGGAGCCATCCCTGTTAGGAGATTACAAAGACACTGTTAGGTGCCAACCGGTTAAGGGATTTTATTTAAGGCCTGTTAGTTCATCTACTCTGTTAGAGGTAGCATTGTTGAAGGACTTAGGATCATCAATTAAGATGTCACTCGGTTAAGGGATTTTACAAAGGGACCTACTAAACTCCACCCAGTTAAGGGATTTTGAGTTGCAATGGTTAGGAAGCAATAGGAAGTTGATCTGCTGGAATAGCTACTGATAGCTTGATCAGATCACAATAAAATTCATACTATGTCTGCTCTGCACTACACTAGTCCTCTGCTCATACCCTTGGCTCTGCACTCTGTCAGTCTACTTCACACACACTCTATTTTGCTAATTCATTTAGCACTTCCTCAATCTTCACTTTGCACTTTGGATCACCTCTCATAGGATTTGCACTTTACAAATTTTTTGATAAAAAATGTTTTGTATGAACTCAAAATACTTTATAGACTCTTTGTTGTCACCTTCAGGTGTTTCCTTAATCAATACAATCAAAGATCTCGGTAGATTTAAAATTCAAATCTTCACGCTCTTGCTTTGCGTGCCTTGCAACAATTCTGCCTACTAACCATCCAAATCTGCCACTGCATCCCCCAAAAATAGCGACTTTTGGGTCGAGTTTGTAGACACCTAAAAATGTCTCATTGATCATGTACTAATTATTCCTCTAATTGATTAAATAATTCTTTAATTATTTATTTAATCTTATTCTTCTAATTTCATATTTCCTTGTCATCTTACTAATTATTCTATTTCTTATTCTATCATTATTTGATCATTTTAATCATTTTCTAAATATTAATTAAATATTTATTATTTAATTAATTATGATTAATTCCCTACTTTAAATAATCTTTATTATTTAAATAAATTAATTCTCAATTTCTATCTCTAACTACAAAAAAAAAAATTATTATAAGATGATCTTTATTATTTGATTGTTATTTCTAATTGATTAAATAATTCTTTAATTATTTAATTAACTATTTCTTCTAATTTCATATTTCCTCATCATCTTACTAATTATTCTATTTTTATTCTTTCATCATTTAATCATTTTAATCATTTTCTAAATATTAATTAAATATTGATTATTTAATTAACTATGATTAATTCCCGAATTTAAATAATCTTTATTATTTAAATAAATTAATTCTCAATTTCTATCTCTAATCATCTAATCATCTAACCCTCTTCTAAGTATTAATTAAATATTATTATTTAATTAATTATGATTTAATCCTTTAAATTAAATAATCTTTATTATTTAATTAAAATTTCATTTCTAAATAATTAAATAGTTTCTTTGAATTATGTAATTAACTAATTAATTCTTCAATTCCAAATCCCCAAATTCTAATTTCATTTAATTTCTTATTTCTTCTAATTTCTTCCAAATTCAATTACATGTGCATGATTTCAAAAACTAAATTGAAAATCAAAGTCAAGTTCTAAATATATTCAAATACTAAAGTGAATTAAATGAATTCAATTATTTGAATAAATATCATGCAAAGATTAAATTGAAAATCTAAGTTAAAATGCAAGCACATGCTAAATTAATTAATTAAATCATTTATCTCTCCAATCTCTATTTCCATCTTCTAGTTCTCTTTGTCATCTTCTTTGTTTCTTCCAATCATTATTTTTCTTCTTTCAGTTAGCTTTTTCTCAACCACTTGACTCAATTAATCTATTCAATCTATTATGTTTCACCTCTAAATCAACAGTTTAACTATCAATTTTCATTTGAGCTCACCTGAGTTCCACCTCTTGATCAATCTGTTTCACCTTTCAATCAATCTTCTCCAAAAATCTATAAATTAAGCATTCAATCTTCATTTTCAATCCTCCTCCTCAATCTTGGATAATTTATTCTAGATCATGAACTTGAATCTTCGTGTCACTTGCAGGTTGCCAGCACAATATCTGAGAGCCATCATACCACAAAGAAGAGAAGAGAAATGGTGTTGGTATTTTGGTATGGTTTTGTCATTGATGTCAACACCTACTAAATACACCTACTTTGGAGATCCAGCAACATTCACCGGCAATCAGTAAACTGTTCAAACAATCACCGGTATATGGTTAACCGGCAGGATATAATGTTCACCGGTACCTACAATGACATGGAAGACACTTGGTAATGTCGAAGACGTCATGTGGACACTTTTCCTCGAAGTAATATCATTGGTATATTCTTATTTGCATATTTGCTTTTACCGACAAATAGGTCCAGGTTATCTAGGGTTACACCGGCAGGTTTATCTTTTCCAGATCATCATGGCACTCTATGGAGATGATTTATTATTGGTATAAAAGCATTAAGCCGACATGTTCAATCAGTTATTGCATCGGATATTGTATTATTTGTAAAATTTATTGTAATATCTTGTAGAGCCGACCTACTAAAATTGGTCTTAGGGTATGGTATAAATGTAACATCTTATTTGTAAGATCAAGTGTGGAATGTGAAAAAGAATTGTAAGAAGGTATATGCGAGATTAAGCAGAGGTATACACAGAGACATCATTTGAAGGTGAAGCTAGGTTTTTTTAGAAGCATATCAGTATTACACCGGTACTGAATCTAGCATATGAAGATGCTATTTTGTGTAGTACATTCTCATTGGATTTAACCATCCAACTGTAGTCAGTGTGACTCCTATTTGTGTTTGAGCAGTGAGCTCTAGGCTGTTGGCCTTTCTGCATGTGCAGACCCCTCTTTGTACACTTACTATCTGCAGTAGTATCATCTGATTGTGGGTAAGGTTTCCCACCCTGGTTTTTCCCCTTACAGGGTTTCCACGTACAAATATTTGTCATGTGTTGTGGTTGACTTTGTGCTTATGTTTCATGCATTAATTCTTACCGATACAACATTTCCTGTTAACATTGTTTACCGACACATTTAACTGTCTTACCGATATTAAGCATTAAGTTGGTTAATAAGATTTTGGTTTGAATTTATTAGACAACTGATTCACCCCCCCCCCCCCCCTCTTAGTTGTCCTCGGGGACCTACAAATGGAAGTTATACGCATTCACGAAATAGGGAGTCTTTAATTGATTTCATTTATAATTCCTATTTTTCTTGATTGTATTATTTCATTGTCTATTTGTTAGAATTCTTTGATTAGATAGGGATTCATGATTTCCCTTTATTTCTAATTGATATTTTATAAGATGAATTTTACATGCACACATTTTGGTGAACCCAACATGAACAACAGCTAGTTAACATTCTTTGTTTTCTATGTGATTTTTGCATGTCGTATGGAATTTTTTTATTTTTTGTAGGTTTTGCACAGATTTCAAAGTGGATCTCATCATCACGCAATCACATTTAAAGAATCATGCAATCATATAGACAAATTTATGCATTCATGTAGACACCAATAGACATTCATAGTTTTTCATTTTCTAGTTTGAGTCACGCATTCGCCATAAGTGTCACACATTAACCATAAGTGTCACACATTCACCATAAGTGTCACACATTCAACATAAGTGTCACGCATTCACCAAAATTGTCATGCATTCACCAAAACGTGTCACACATTCGTCGTAGGTGTCATGGATTGGTCCTGATAGTATTGCACAATTGTCCTGTCACTGTCACACATTTATATTGATAGATCATACAATTGCTCTGTTAGAATCACGCAATCGCCCTGTCAAAATCACGCATTCCACCTGATAGAATTATGCAGTTGCTTATCCAGAATCATGTAATCAGGCATGTATAATCACGCATTCGCTTCTGTCAATTTTTGGTTCTCTGTTTTCTGTTGATTTGATTTTATGGCGAATCATCTGTTTGCAGCCTATGGCAAATTTACATAAAGGATCAGATTAGTATTTGATCAATTGCATTCGTAATCTCACACTTCATAGTTTGGTGCTTAAAATCAACAATGGTTAAAATGGACATGCATGCACAATCTCACACTTCATCTGTTGGTGCTTAAAATTAACATTCGTTAAAATTGGCATGCATGTATAACACTTCGATTTGGGCTTAAAATCAACAACGGTTAAAATTGACATGCATGCCTTCATATTTCAAGTTGATGTTTAAAATGGACATGCACATATGTATTCAACACCTCAATTTGGGCTATAAAATGAACGTGAATCAGGCTGCATTAGATTAAATCACATTTGGTTTTCTTAAGGTAAAGAATTTTTATCGTGTTTGGGGTGGACCTACTGTTGCATTAACTAACTTTCCACCCTCCTTCAGGGTCTTTGGATAAAGGAAGGAGGTGACAATGACATCCAATTTTATTTTATTCCATGTAGTGAGGGGTATCTTTGGCTGGGGATTTCATCACCCCATAGAGGTACTTCGAATTGGGATGCATTGGGGATATCATCTCTCCCAACGTACTCTCGAGTGGCTTTTTTGAGCCGCTATATAAATATACTAGTCAAGCGGCTAGAGTGTTGAGTGAATTCGACATATGTGGGGGCCTTCCCTACATCGATAAGCTCAACTATAGGCTTAAGTGGTTTCTTTGAGAATCCGTCGTTGGATCGGGACCCCTCAAAACCCTACAATAAGAACCAACTTAGTAGCCCAAAACCCTACATTAAGTGATTCCAGGAGTGCAGATCGTACCCCATAGATACCCTTCATGTACCTTACATTATGATACAGGAATCCCTCAGCTATAAGATCTTCGGTTCTTCAAGGTAAGAGAGACTGACATGCCCAAGAAGTATGTGTCATGGAGTGGAGCCAGTGCAACCAGACTCTCTATTTGTTCATTTTGTCTCGGTATTTTGTAAGGGCCTTATTGAATGGTGTCCACTTTCCAGCCTAAGATTGTATTTTGTGCTTTTTTATGTATCGTTGTGTCAAACCAGTATTGAGTCAGTCCTTTGGGCTATTTCAGGCCCTATCCTACATATCTCTGAATTTTCTGAGATTGTTTGAAAAGCCAATTTAGTCAGCTATATTTACCTCCAAACAATTTTTCTTAGACTTGAAGAAACCACAAAACTTGTCCTATACATAGAATTACTGAAAACAAAGTCCATTTTTTAAACGTTAAAACTCAAAGGTTTATACACTTGTGACCCTAGGAAGGCCTTGCATAGTCCTCATTTAAGTCCTTACTATTATCATAAGTCCTTTCATAGTCCTCATTTACGTCCTTACTATCGCCATAAGTCCTTGCATACTCCTTACATAGTCTTCATTATCATCCTAAGTCCTTGCATAGTCCTCATTTACGTCCTTATTATAGTCCTCATTATCATCCTAAGTCCTTACATAGTCTTCATTGTCATCCTAAGTCCTTGCATAGTCCTTATATAGTCCTCATTATCATCCTCATATACGTTTTTCTTAGTTCATCATCATTTGCATAATCATCCTAGAATGTCATACCCCAAATGTCCAAAACACAATAAGAGGATCAGTCAAACTCAACCTCAACTCAAACAAGTTGGTCAAGTTCAATCAAACATTGTCACATTTAGAGAAATGGAGAAAATATCTTACATGTTGTGATCCTAGGTCCAAACCAAACAAGAAAACATCATGGATTGGAATTATACATTTTGTAGGGAAGGTGGAGGATTCATCCCTTCCATTCCTATTCCATTGCCATCCATAGAAATATTAGCTCAACAAATCAAAAATGTGCAACAACAAGTGACAGACATGGCTAGTCCTGACAACCATAGGGGCTAGTTAGAAAAAATGATGACAGAAGTAATGACCACAAGGGGATCAGTATTAGGACAACCTTCTTCTTATGGTGAGACCATTCAAACATGCCAACCTTCTTCTTCAACAAAATCATTCCTACCTTAGTTCAACCAACATTAGAGTCATGTAAACTTTCTTTTTCTTTCAACCCACTATATCAATCATACCAATCACATCAACCCAACATTCAAAGTACCTCTTTCAACCAAAATCAAACCCCATTCAACTAAAGTCCAAATCAAAATTCATATCAACCCAATATTCAAACCTCATTCAACTAGAATCAAACCCCATTCAACCAAGGTCCAAATCAAAGTTCACACCAACCCAAATATCAAACCTCTTTCAACCAAAATCAAACCCATTTCAACCAAAGCCCAAATCAAAATTCATTCAACCAAAATCAAACATCTTTCACCCAAAATCATACTCCTTTCAACCAAAATCAAATCCCTTTCAACCAAATCCCAAATCAACCATATCTATCCACCATTTCATCATCCCCTGAAGTCACACAAGACCAATCCATGCCATCTCTATCTAATAATACAACCTCCCAAGGGCTATCCATCATACAAAACCAATCTAATCCAAGTCATGATTCAAAGAGTCTAATTCAAAATCCTTCTTCATCGGGCCAAAATGTTGAAACATTCCAAGATTCTCCCATGCATTTCCAAACTCCTTCCCCGTGTCAAGAGGATGATCCAAAATCATAAGAAATGAGTCCTGAAACAAATAAAGATCAAGAACAACCACTTCCATTCTACCCAATTTTTGATCAAGATCCCACCGACCAGGAATCTTATGATGATCCCCTTGCTCTTTTCTATTCCATTCATAATCAAACCATTCCATCTCAAGAACAAAGTGTCCTTTCAAGTCCCATTCAACATCCACCTCCTAAACAAGATCGAGACATCCCTTCTATCCTTCATAATAATCCTTTTCCAAGACAAGATCAAAGCATCCCTTTACCTTCATGTCCTAAACAAAATCCCATTATTTCTCCAAATCCTGATCAAGGTCCCTCCATCCCTTCATCTCCATGTCATAATCCTCCATGTTCTTCACAATATTCCCTCTCAAAGAAACTTACCATTTCTCCTAGTGATCCCAATCCCTCTACAGAAGTTGTTCATGAACCCCTTATCAATGAAATCACCAATCCAAATCATACTACATAGAGCAACTTGTCAATAATTGTATGTGTGCCATGATCAAATGCCAAAGTGGTGACAAAAACAAGCATGGCACCAACTAATGAAATCAACACCCAAATTGTTTCATCATCTTCTTCATGCACAAGCATAACACCAGCTAATAAGATCAACACTTGGTTGGTTTCATCATCCTCTTCAAGTGCATCAATAAAAATAGGCATAACACCCACTCATGTCATAACTTCAAAACCAATTTGTCTCATACACCGGCACTTGATATAGTGGGGGAAAGAGAATCTACCATAGTTGGATTTCTTTGAAACTGATAAGGCTATAGCTGAATTCATGGGTTCTAGAGCTAGATTTCCTTACGATGATCCACAAAATCAAAAAACTAATAAAATCAACATTGGAGATTTTGAACATGTACACCCAGCTGAGTCCTTATATCCTATTGAAAATCACATCTTTTTCTGACTCTTTAAACAAAGACCAATGAACTACCTACACAAAGCTCTCCGACCTAATGAACAACAAGCACCTTAAACAATATTATATCTAAGGGTTGGGTTAGTTTAGGTTTTACTTTCCACATTGTATATCATTTTATACAAAGAACTGCATAACATATAGTCTCTTTCTAAGCACATCATATTCAGAAGTTGTATTCGCAAAATTTCTGCATTTTCATATAGCAGCATCAATAAAACAAGGCAACTGACCAATTTTATCATTTCTTTGCATTCAAGAGAAGCAAGGGTCGTCTCCTTTCTTAGATATTCAGACATGAAGTCTTTGAGGTCCTAAGGTCATTCATTTGCAACATTACCCTTTGACAACACTTTACTTATGGTTGGGTAGTGATTTTACTATTTGAAACCTGTTAACCTAAAATCTCTCAATTGCTATATCTCAAGCATATTAAGAAGATCGGTAATTCATTCCAGACACCTAGTTGATCATATGACTAGTGAAAAATCTAAAATTCTACTTCAGCATCGTTGTAATTGTCACACCCAAGTAGGTTTCATTACTTACAAGTCAAGGCAAGAAAATAAAAGGCAAAAGAGCTATGCCAAATATTCATCTCAAGGAAAAAGAGCAATGATATATAACTGAAATATCACGCATGCAAGGGCGACAAAAATATTGACTATGGGAACATGCAAGTAACTCCATCAGGGCTATGGACGCCTACTGGAAATGGAGCAATATTTGAGAAATTACAGTCTATAACCTCGTCAGAGCTCTCAAGGTTTGCTGGCAGCGAGGCTCTATTTGGGATACTTTTGAAGTTAGGATAATCTAGGTAGCTAGTCATATAGGATGCTAAGGATATTTAGTGAACACAAGAGTGGGAATTAACTCACCTGCACACACATGGGCAAAAGAAGATCAAAGTTTCAAGAACCAATGGGGAATTTTTCCGCGTCTCCATTTGTAAATCCTAGTCACTAAGTGTGTGAGTTGAATGTTCCAAAGGGCCTTCGGGATCAATTGACTACTTATCTATGAAATGTTTTGCACCTCCATTTCAATTGGTGTATTACAAATGCTAAAACAAACACAGTCAACCTTGTTCGAGTAGGAAATGCATTTTCATCATGCATATTACATTAACATAGGTCATGTCAAAAATTCATTTGTCTCCACATGCATTTTGCAGATCATCATGTCATGCCAGTCTGCACACTAGGGGCATAAGTAAAAAAAAATCCTAAAAATCATATAAAGTCCTGAAAAAATTCTAAAAATCATATAAAGTCCTGAAAAAATCATAAAAATCATATAATGTCCTAAAAAAATACCAAAAACATCCATATAATGTCCAGAAAAATCAACCAAAAACATCTGCAAAATGTCCTGAAAAACTCAAAATCCAAAAACATTCAAATATCAATCCACATAATCCAAAAACAGTGAAAAAGCTCTTGGAAAAGAACTAAAAATCTAAAAAATCAATCAATCAAAAAACTTGCAATAAAATGTCTTGTGAGAAACAAATACCCTAGTAGATATCCAGCAAACACTTCTCATGAAGTTAACAAAGGATACGACTATCCAGTCAGACATTTGCAATCAACTGATCAAGTTGTCTTATCAATTGTATCATATCCATATCAAAGTGATCATTATCTTGTCTTAAATAGAAGAGGATACACTCGAAATCAAACAGGTCAGTCTTAAATGGGGTCCACAACTTTTTGAGATCAAACATTATCAACCATCACATCAAGCAACTGAGACCAAAGGCACAAGGTCAGTATAGCTACTGAATTTTGTCTGGGTCAGTCTCTATCTTTTATCATTTGGCGACAGATTATGTTCCTATGCTACTCAAGGATGTCCACAAGTGACTAGAGGAGCCATGATGGGCATTATCTTTTTCTTTGTTTGTTGCTTGTCTCCTACGTGTTTGTTTCTTCAATGAGATATCTTTACATCTTGGTTCCTTATACCCTGATGTGCTAAGCTTCATTGTTCAATAATAAGGCTCAGTGATGAATATATATTGCACAATAAACAATGACACAGGTTCGTGATTCATTCAATTTCATTCTCATCTCATTTGATTATTACTAGTTTGTTGGTTCTTTTCTCATCATCTCTTTCTAAATCATTTTCTATCATCTAACATTATTCTATTTCTTTCATCAATCTATTCTCTCATATTCTATCTCAATATCATCTTCACATCACGTATCTCTATCTTTCATCTCACATTCTTCTTTTTTTCGAGAGATCATTCATGTCTTTAATGCACAAACAATCTCTCGAGGGGGCATTACACCCTAAGTATCATCGAGGCATACTGGGGCAGAATTTTTTTGTTTTCTTTGAAACAACATCATTCTGACATTGTCTCGAAGAGGGGCAAATGTAGACACCTAAAAATGTCTCATTGATCATGTACTAATTATTCCTCTAATTGATTAAATAATTCTTTAATTATTTAATTAATCTTATTCTTCTAATTTCATATTTCCTTATCATCTTACTAATTATTCTATTTCCTATTCTATCATCATTTGATCATTTTAATCATTTTCTAAATATTAATTAAATATTTATTATTTAATCAATTATGATTAATTCCCCAATTAAAATAATCTTTATTATTTAAATAAATTAATTCTCAATTTCTATCTCTAATCATCTAATCATTTAAACTTCTTCTAAGTATTAATTAAATATTTAATATTTAATTAATTATGATTTAATCCTTTAAATTAAATAATATTTATTATTTAATTAAAATTTCATTTCTAAATAATTAAATAGTTTCTTTAAATTATTTAATTAACTAAGTAACTCTTCAATTCTAAATCCCTAAATTCTAATTTCATTTAATTTCTTATTTCTTCTAATTTCTTCCAAATTCAACTACATGTGCATGATTTCAAAAACCAAATTGAAAATCAAAGTCAAGTTCTAAATATATTCAAATACTAAATTGAATTAAATGAATTCAATTATTTGAATAAATATCATGCAAAGATTAAATTGAAAATCTAAGTTAAAATGCAAGCACATGATAAATTATTTAATTTAATCAATTAATTAATTAAATCATTTATCTCTCCAATCTCTATTTCCATCTTCTAGTTCTCTTTGTCATCTTCTTTGTTTCTTTCAACCATTATTTTTCTTCTTTCAGTTAGCTTTTTCTCAACTAGTTGTGTAGTACCCCTGCCCTAATCAATTTCTAATCTCAGTTTTATCTTAGTTAGTTTATCATAATATAACGTTATAGTCAGATGTTCATTTCATGCATAGCTGTTGATGTGGTTTTCACACTAGTTGTATGCAAGTTTTTTTTTAGTGTTCCTATTTCGTGGTATTAATATCGGGCTAACACTTTCATTAAGTTTATATACATATGCATCTATGACTCTTGGTTGCAGGAGATTTCAGGTACAACGCCACATGAGTGCGAGGTTCGTCTTCACCTGGATTTGCAGGTTTGAGTGTACCTCTTTAATCCTTAGAGTTGGATTAGGTGGTTGTAAGACCCTAGTTGACCCTAGTCATGCTCAGGTGAGCATCGTCAGTCGTCGTCGGTAATCCCTTTTTGTTCGGGTTTGCGAGTCGTCTGTTTGGTTGACCTTCTCGGTTTGCGTGCTTGGTGTGTATGGTTAAATTGATTAATTAGTCCTTAGTAATTATTTTGATTAAATATGTATTCGTGCATTAGAGATTAATGGACTAAATTAATCAGGATTTCTTTATGTGAATTATCGTTGATTTGAATTTCTCGATTTAAATTGGGAGCAAGTTCAAGTAAATGGGTGATTTTGAATAATAAATGCATTTTGTATATGCTGTTGAAAAAGAAAGTTTTGTATTTATTTGCAATAGATTAATTGTATTCTGTTGGCCTTTTAAATTAGAAAGGTTAAATTGAATTAAATGAGAAAATCGATTTTGAATTGGAAAGCAATTTAATTTATTGTAATAGTTAGAAAAGAATTAATTTTGAGAATTATTTTTAAATAAAAATTTTAATTCCAAAAATGGAATTTTGGTCAACTCTTCCTTATAACCTAAAATTTTTGGGAATTTTGGAGGATGGATATTTTTGGAAAATATTTTGTTGGAGAAAGTTTTGGATGAAATTTGGGGGTTTTGGGAAGAAGGAGATATTCTGGATCTGGCAGGTGGGCTCTCCTTCAGTTCTTCCAGGAATGCGTATGGAGGTAGGAATTACCTTCTTTGCCTCCCTTGTTGCCATGGAAATAGTCTGTTGTTGAATGAAATTGCTTGTTGTCAAAATCCAATCTTTGTAAAATTGTTATCAGATTGAAATTTGGAATGGTGGGTTTAGAACTATGCTTTTAGCTTGTGTTCTTCAAGAAAGTTACATAGATAAACCATTGTGTTAAAATGGTTCTTTTTGCCATGTCAGGTTTTTCTTAAATAAAAATAAATTTATTTGGAGTTTTGATGTTCCTTAATCTATTTTGGGTGTTGAATCCCATTTGTGGTTGAATAAAATGAATCCCATCAAAAAAATTGTGATACCAAAACATAGTTCCTTTTAACCGAATTGATATTAAATCGAAATTTATTATCAATTTTGGAGTGGCGTTTTTGGTTGTTTATTTCAAAATTTTATGTAAATCGTATTTCTTTAGCAATTAAATTCGTGGTTTGGGGTTTGGAGGGTGGGGAGCGAAGCTCCACCCGCCTCCTCCTCCCCTCCCCTTCGCTTGTCCTGCTCATAGTGGCCGCAGGCTCACTGTGGTGGCTGCAGGGGCCGCGGTGGCCGCAGGGCGCCGCGGGACCTGCGGGCACCATAGTGGCGCCGCCGCGCGGGATGCTCTCCTGCGGCTAGGGTTTGGGCACCAACCATCCGCGTTGGGAGGTGGGCCCAGCCCTCGCCGCCCCTTTTTTTTAATGTTTTTTTTTATTAGTTTTTTTTTAAAATGTTTTTTTTATATATGTATTTTTTTTTTTAAAAGAAATATATAATATTTTAATATTATTCAATGTTAAATTTTATTGAGTTTTAATTATGATTAATGTGGCGTAAGTTTATAAATAATGATTAAATGGATATTAAGCAATGGTATGAGGGAATATTTACGTTAAATTAATATTCGATCTCATTGTATGATTAATGTACTGTTTCAAATTAAATTCTAGAGTTGCCAATTTTCGCAATTATATACTAATAGGTTATATTTTGATTAATCTTGGAGTAATGGATACATACCTTAATTAATAGCTCATTTGGATATTTGTCTGATTGAGGAAGTATTGTTTAAAAATAAAATAGAATATTATGTTGTTGGAAAATTGTTGAAATATGACATATTTACTAATTGATAATGTTAAATATTATTCAAGAACATATCATTTGAGTAATTGAGAAGTAAGTGAAATATTTTTATCGTAGGATATTTTGATCATTTAAACGATGTGCTTTTGGAAATTTAATTAAGTACCATTTGGGAAAATTGTTAGTTACTGATATTCTCATTTAGTAAAATGAATGGTTAATTTATATTTTTCCTCTGTTTGAGAAATAGACAATTGTACTATTGCTTATTGTGGTATTGTACTCACTTGGTAACGGTGATTTTCCGTTAGTGCATTTTGAAAACTTAGATCAATCAGAGAATTGGATCAATTGTTAATGCTTAAATCAATTTGAGAAAATATTGTCTTTTCCGATTATTGCCTATGCGAGTTTATTTTCTGTATTCGCTTTTGATTATGAAATGGCAAGTCGTGCTTTGTTTGCTAGATCCCTGTCGTATGGATTGACTTGGGGTACCTGTATCAGTCCTCGGTCCCGAGTTGACTGTTGTTTTGTGGTGGTGTCGTATTTGGTCATATCCTCTATGTGGGTGTCGAATGTTGATTCATGGTTGACCTTAGTCGATCAGGTCTCTAGTTTGAGTACCGTCTATCAGTGCACCTCGTATGAAGTCATGTTTGACCAAATGGTGGATTTCTCCATCTTGAACTCTGTTCGTCTGACCATGTGTATTCCTTGGGTTTTGAGTTCATCTGAGTGTAGTCTAGTGTCGTATGGGAAAGTGGCTTTCGATTGGGGGCCATGCCCAAAGTGGCTGCTAGGTAACCCGTCGAAAGTGAGTCTGATAAGTGATAACCTAACAATAGATTAGAATGTAATCTCTAAGTAAGATAATGTGCCTCACACATGGGACGAGTGCTAACACAGACCCGACATGCTGTGAGAAGGCCTGAAATGGCAAACCATCATCCTTGTCTTCACGAGAGGATGTGTGGGTCCACATGAGGCTTGGATGGGCCAGAGGCTCGGATTAGGTTGCCAGGGTAACCCAATGTATGGGGTCGGGACCTATGAAGACCTACCATGGTAACCGTACCAAGTTGTGTGATGACACTTGTCCCTACGTTCGCTAGTGTGTTGTTGTTTTGTCCTGTTAGGAGTTCCTTTGTGGGTCATCCTTTTGTGTATGCCCTTGCGAGTATCATTTTCATGTTAGACCTTGGGTGGTGATGACTCAGTTTGTGGATGCTCTCCTGGACCTCTTGTTTTAGCTTCGATTATGTTCAGCTGGATCCTTTTCTTTTTAGGGATCATTTATGTAGTAATTGACCGATGCGGTCGCTTCTATATTGTTTATGTTTCACCTTGATGGCTGGATTGTAATGGTGTAACCTCATGTATTCTTAACTTATTAATTATCAGAGGGGTCTTGCAGTTGAGCAGACTCGGAGATGTAGCCCTTTAGGGGTGAACTCCGAGATCATTATGGTGTTATGTGATGTTATCCTCTTATGTTTCCTTTATTCAGCTTTATCATGTATGATTAGCTTATGTTAGAATGGATTAGTGGATAAATGGAATTAACTTTAAATGCTTATATGCAGTCCTTTCTTGAATGCCATTTTGATCGAATGCATAAGTGGTTTAGATGAGATTTATTGTAGATGCATGTATGCAATCATCTTTTAAAATGTATTAAATTGGAATATGAAAGAATGTAACTTAGAGTAATGGAATATATTCAGTTGTTGTTAAGGAAATTAAGTATGCTTGAAAAGATCTCTTATGTTTATGATGAAATTCTAGTGTGTTAGAATAGTAGATGTTTGGCTTCTATTTTTAATGAAAATATTGAATGAAGATTATGAATAGATCTTAATGGATGAATCTTTGCTTGTGATTTATATTTCCATCTTCTGAAAGAAATTATCCTGATTAAGAATTATCTCGTTATTAAGATAATTAGCTTATTGGATTAATTGTGTGAGTTAAGTGAATTGTGAAATTTAAGTAATCTCGTTGGGAAACTCTTTAGGTGTTAGTTGATGTCTTCCGCTATGTTATCTAAATCTTTGATATCTTGTTGTATCTTAATGTGGTGTAACTAAAAAATAAAAAATAAAAAATTATTGCACTCTATCTTGTATTTTGGCTTATCCCTTCGGGGTTTCCTGGCGGGGCATTACATTTGGTATCAGAGCCCATGTTGCAAACATTGGGATCTCTGGTGTCGCGAGTGCCCTCTATTGGTGTGAAGTGTAGCGACCTTATGTGTATGCTTGTCCTCCTTTTGCATGTGAGTGATTGAGCAGACCTTAACTTGTGTGTAACGTGTGTGTTCACACCTTGTTTTCACCTTCTTGATGTTGGTGTTTGAGTGTTTATATGTGCATTTGTGTGCTTATTGATGTCAGGGTCTACGATTACTCATATTTTGAAAGAGAGTCATATGTACCTTCCCTTTTTGAGTGTTGTACTCTTTAGACTAATCCATTTGGGTTGGTCAGTGCTTGTCTTGAATCTGAAAGTGCGAATTGTGTTTGTTTAAGTTTATGATCTAGCTTAGTGTTGTCCACTTGAAGGACTAGTATGGCAATTATTGAATGCTTATTTTGTAGAAAATTAAATGATTATCTCCATTCCTCTCTCTCTCTCTCTTTCTGGAAATTAAAATGATTAGGATATGTGTAATTATCTCTGATTTGAGTTTTCTTGTTTGTGAGAGAAAGGCTGCAACTTCTTGAACCCTTGTGTGAACCCTATGATGCTTATGCGTTTAGACTATTAAAGGGCTATGGGTTTAAAAAAAAATTTATTTTGGTTATTGGGAGAAAACTGTATGTGTACATTTAAAGAATTCTCCATGTGTATGTTGTAGGAGTAGCATGATTAAATTCTACCTTAGTAAGGTGCATTGATATGCGAATAGTTGAATTATGTGAAACTGCTTGGTTTGTAGAAGAAGTATTGAAAGGAGCATGTTATTGTAGCTTCAAGAGAGTATTAATGTGTTCCCTAAAAGATTGTTTTATGTGTTTCATTAAACCAGTTGATTGAAGATTTATTTTAGCAAATGCTCCATTGAACTCACTTTTGGGTATATGTAATTACCTTAATGTGTTTAGAAAGTGCAGATGAAAAGCTTGTTCGATGTGCATGCATTAATATGTTTTAATTGGGTGATAGCTCCTTGCTTACCTTTTGATCGTAATGTGATTTCTATAATAGGTTGCAAATTATGACATGTGTCTGTATTGTATTAAGTATAAGTGAGTGTTTTCAAGAGGTCCGGTATTATCGAAAAGATTGCCTGTCTTGATCTCTGTTTGTTTGGAAAACTAGAACCTCTTGTTGCAACCATAATTTTTGGAAATGTTTTGTTAGGCTAATTGTCATCCTTCTAAACGGTAGCGAAATGAGAACCGTGTAATTAAAATGATAGGCTTATAGTGAGAAATTTTATATTATAGTGTGATCTTGATTGATCTTGCATTTTTTTTGTAGGAAATAGTTTGGTTATCAAACTCTCTTTCCCTTCTCTTTGCCTAATCATAAGATTTTTAGAAATGGTATTAAAGAATGCATTGATTTAAATGGAATGTTTATAAAACATGTGAAATTGTACTATTGCATTTTGGCTTCATAGTGATAGATGAAAGTCCTCTTTGGGAAAAGAATTTGCTTAGCTAGTAATTTAGTTACGAATGCTTAGTGAAATTTGATAAAGATATAGGAATGATGTTATTTCCTTATATAATTGTGAATTGTTAATAATTTCAGTACTTGTATCTAGAGTAAACTTGATTCAGTTATTTATGTAGAAAGCATAATTTAAAGTTTCCTTGTATAGATGTTAGCGTACTGAAAAGTACTTCCCGTAAATGTGATTAAACCAGTACGGGTGTATTCGTGTGTATTGTAAGAAACCAGTACTTAATATATGTGCCCATGGATTGGTGAAGTAATCAACCATGGAGGATATGTTGCTTTTTGTGATGTTGCTTATTTGTTTCCCTACTGAGTACCAAACCTCGGGTTGTGGGTAACTCAGTATGTTAAGGGGTAGTATTCAAAGTAACCGTTCCTTGAATAGTATGGATTGGCGTACGAGTAATGTCGGCGCGAAGTGACTTTAGCTTCTCTACTTCGAGGAATGATATAGTTGTACTATTAAACTGTATCAAAGGTGCACTCAATGCTTTCCCTTGTGATGAATCTATTTTATAGGTTTATATGTGGTAGCCTATTCCTCTCCTTTATTTGAGCATATGGTTGGTGATTCTTGTGTATAGTGATGGTGTAATTTGGAGGATTGGTGAAGTAATCAACCATGGAGGATATGTTTCTTTTTGTGATGTTGCTTATTTGTTTCCCTACTGAGTACCAAACCTCGGGTTGTGGGTAACTCAGTATGTTAAGGGGTAGTATTCAAAGTAACCGTTCCTTGAATAGTATGGATTGGCGTACGAGTAATGTCGGCGCGAAGTGACTTTAGCTTCTCTACTTCGAGGAATGATATAGTTGTACTATTAAACTGTATCAAAGGTGCACTCAATGCTTTCCCTTGTGATGAATCTATTTTATAGGTTTATATGTGGTAGCCTATTCCTCTCCTTTATTTGAGCATATGGTTGGTGATTCTTGTGTATAGTGATGGTGTAATTTGGAGGATCCTTTGCCTTGTCTTCATGAAAGGTAGGTTTACTCACATGTGCTACCAGTTAGTATGTGTTGGTGGGCATGTGGGTGGACCCTAGTCATGTATACCTCTGACTTACGGCGAGTATCCTTCTAGATACGTTGCTATGCGGGATGTGACCTGCGCGTGCTTTTTCCGTGAGGTACACTACCATGCGGGATACATCCATTGTGTGTTTTCTCCACTTGGGGTATTGCCATGTCACGTGACGACGTGATGCGGGGTGATGTCGAGGTGCACACCGCCATGCCATGTGGGTAGTGTGACTAGGTCGCACCACATGATGAGCTACTGCAATGGCTAGTCAGTTGTTCCTTCCTTCCTCGTTGGTGGCTAGATACTAGTCACATAGTGATGTTATGTGCAATTGTGATATTCTTTGTATTTCTTTGGGGACCAGCAATTTATTTTACTTTGACTTTGAAGGTTTAGCCACGATCTTGTGATCTTTTGCACTTTTGATTTGGTGTTGCAATTCCAAATTATTTTTTTCTTGCCTTACTGTTGGAATTGATGATTTATTATCTTTATTTATCTATACTTTGGTGGCTAAACTGGTTTATCCTTATTGTTTTCAGATGTTGGTCTTGTGTTGAAATGTGAAATTCCTCTCCAAGGACGTATGATATGGAATTGGTAGAGTGTGTGTGAGGAAGTAGACGTAGGGAACCTTGAGGATGGGGGTATGTGAGGCTGTGATGCAGCTAGGATCCACTACCTACCTATGTGTGGTGACTATCTCTTGGAGGCTAACCACCTTGCTCAACAAGGGATATTCACAAAGGTCTTGTATGGAAGGTAGCACCGCTATGGTGTGCCTAGCACCATCGAGCCTTGAGTGAGATATTGGATATTTGTGATCATATTGTTGTTCTGAGATCAGGCATAGAGATGTTGATCGTGCATGTTATCTTTGACCGAGCATTAGACATGCTCACATGTGGCCTTTTGTGTTATGCATTCCAGTTATGTGGATGGTTATTATTTGTAACATGGAGTAAATTGTGTTAACTTGTCACTATGTTATGGGACATAGTCTTTGGAAAGGTTTTCTTATGCCTGGCAAGTGTAAACGATTGAGTTATTTATGTTGCTCTTATTTCATGAAAGTTAATTTGGTTGTAGAAATTGATATTTTAAGCTAGTTCTATTCAATAAAGTTTTACGAAAAAGATGAATTGGTAAAGGAAATTGATCATGATAGCATGTTTTCTTGTCATGTTTGATAGATGAGTATGGTAAGTGTTGTTTACCTCTTTGTAACGCTTTAATTTGGTACTATGAAAGGAAGAAAATTCTTGTTTCTTTGCTATGATTGTGGATAATTCCTAGAATATTTTAAGGAATGTATGTATTTAGATGTATCTTGCCAATGGATAATGGCGTTTGTAAAAGATTTTTGCAATAATATTTCATTTGATTATGGAAAGATTCCTATGTGCAATTTGATCTTTGTTGAATGAGTTTCAGGGCTGATGCATACGACATGTTCTCCATCTAGCCTTACGACTTCCAGGAGTAAGTCGGAACCTAGGGCGGGAGAATGTAGTACCCCTGCCCTAATCAATTTCTAATCTCAGTTTTATCTTAGTTAGTTTATCATAATATAATGTTATAGTCAGATGTTGATTTCATGCATAGCTGTTGATGTGGTTTTCACACTAGTTGTATGCAAGTTTTTTTTTGGTGTTCCTATTTCGTGGTATTAATATCGGGCTAACGCTTTCATTAAGTTTATATATGTATGCATGTATGACTCTTGGTTGCAGGAGATTTCAGGTACAACACCGCATGAGTGCGAGGTTCGTCTTCACCTGGATTTGCAGGTTTGAGTGTACCTCTTTAATCCTTAGAGTTGGATTAGGTGGTCGTAAGACCCTAGTTGACCCTAGTCGTGCTCAGGTGAGCATCGTCAGTCGTCGTCGGTAATCCCTTTTTGTTCGGGTTTGCGAGTCGTCTGTTTGGTTGACCTTCTCGGTTTGCATGCTTGGTGTGTATGGTTAAATTGATTAATTAGTCCTTAGTAATTATTTTGATTAAATATGTATTCGTGCATTAGAGATTAATGGACTAAATTAATCAGGATTTCTTTATGTGAATTATCGTTGATTTGAATTTCTCGATTTAAATTGGGAGCAAGTTCAAGTAAATGGGTGATTTTGAATAATAAATGCATTTTGTATATGCTGTTGAAAAAGAATGTTTTGTATTTAATTGCAATAGATTTAATTGTATTCTATTGGCCTTTTAAATTAGAAAGGTTAAATTGAATTAAATGAGAAAATCGATTTTGAATTGGAAAGCAATTTAATTTATTGTAATAGTTAGAAAAGAATTAATTTTAAGAATTATTTTTAAATAAAAATTTTAATTCCAAAAATGGAATTTTGGTCAACTCTTCCTTATAACCTAAAATTTTTGGGAATTTTGGAGGATGGATATTTTTGGAAAATATTTTGTTGGAGAAAGTTTTGGATGAAATTTGGGGGTTTTGGGAAGAAGGAGATATTCTAGATCTGGCAGGTGGGCTCTCCTTCAGTTCTTCCAGGAATGCGTATGGAGGTAGGAATTACCTTCTTTGCCTCCCTTGTTGCCATGGAAATAGTCTGTTGTTGAATGAAATTGCTTGTTGTCAAAATCCAATCTTTGTAAAATTGTTATCAGATTGAAATTTGGAATGGTGGGTTTAGAACTATGCTTTTAGCTTGTGTTCTTCAAGAAAGTTACATAGATAAACCATTGTGTTAAAATGGTTCTTTTTGCCATGTCTGGTTTTTCTTAAATAAAAATAAATTTATTTGGAGTTTTGATGTTCCTTAATCTATTTTGGGTGTTGAATCCCATTTGTGGTTGAATAAAATGAATCCCATCAAAAAAAATGTGATACCAAAACATAGTTCCTTTTAACCGAATTGATATTAAATCGAAATTTATTATCAATTTTGGAGTGGCGTTTTTGGTTGTTTATTTCAAAATTTTATGTAAATCATATTTTTTTAGCAATTAAATTCGTGGTTTGGGGTTTGGAGGGCGGGGAGCGGAGCTCCACCCACCTCCTCCTCCCCTCCTCTTTGCTTGTCCTGCTCACAGTGGCCGCAGGCTCACTGTGGTGGCCGCAGGGGCCGCGGTGGCCGCAGGGCGCCGCGAGACCTGCAGGCACTACAGTGGCACCGTCGCGCGGGATGCTCTCCTGCGGCTAGGGTTTGGACGCCAGCCATCCACGTTGGGAGGTGGGCCCAACCCTCGTCGCCCCTTTTTTTTAATGTTTTTTTTAATTAGTTTTTTTTTAAATGTTTTTTTTATATATGTATTTTTTTTTTTAAAAAAAATATATAATATTTTAATATTATTCAATGTTAAATTTTCTTGAGTTTTAATTATGATTAATGTGGCGTAAGTTTATAAATAATGATTAAATGGATATTAAGCAATGGCATGAGGGAATATTTATGTTAAATTAATATTCGATCTCATTGTATGATTAATGTACTGTTTCAAATTAAATTCTAGAGTTGCCAATTTTCGCAATTATATACTAATAGGTTATATTTTGATTAATCTTGGAGTAATAGATACATACCTTAATTAATAGCTCATTTGGGTATTTGTCTGATTGAGGAAGTATTGTTTAAAAATAAAATAGAATATTATGTTGTTGGAAAATTGTTGAAATATGACATATTTACTAATTGATAATGTTAAATATTATTCAAGAACATATCATTTGAGTAATTGAGAAGTAAGTGAAATATTTTTATCGTAGGATATTGTGATCATTTAAACGATGTACTTTTGGAAATTTAATTAAGTACCATTTGGGAAAATTGTTAGTTACTGATATTCTCATTTAGTAAAATGAATGGTTAATTTATATTTTTCCTCTGTTTGAGAAATAGACAATTGTACTATTGCTTATTGTGGTATTGTACTCACTTGGTAACGGTGATTTTCCGTTAGTGCATTTTAAAAACTTAGATCAATCAGAGAATTGGATCAACTGTTAATGCTTAAATCAATTTGAGAAAATATTGTCTTTTCTGATTATTGCCTATGCGAGTTTATTTTCTGTATTCGCTTTTGATTATGAAATGGCAAGTCGTGCTTTGTTTGCTAGATCCCTGTCATATGGATTGACTTGGGGTACCTGTATCAGTCCTCGGTCCCGAGTTGATTGTTGTTTTGTAGTGGTGTCGTATTTGGTCGTATCCTCTATGTGGGTGTCGAATGTTGAATCGTGGTTGACCTTAGTCGGTCAGGTCTCTAGTTTGAGTACCATCTATCAGTGCACCTCGTATGAAGTCATGTTTGACCAAATGGTGGATTTCTCCATCTTGAACTCCATTCGTCTGACCATGTGTATTCCTTGGGTTTTGAGTTCGTCTGAGTGTAGTCTAGTGTCGTATGGGAAAGTGACTTTCGATTGGGGGCCACGCCCAAAGTGGCTGCTGGGTAACCCGTCGAAAGTGAGTCTGATAAGTGATAACCTTACAGTAGATTAGAATGTAATCTCTAAGTAAGATAATGTGCCTCACACATGGGACGAGTGCTAACACAGACCCGACATGCTGTGAGAAGGCCTGAAATGGCAAACCATCATCCTTGTCTTCACGAGAGGATGTGTGGGTCCACATGAGGCTTGGATGGGCCGAAAGCTCGGATTAGGTTGCCAACGTAACCCAATGTATGGGGCCGGGACCTATGAAGACCTACCATGGTAACCGTACCAAGTTGTGTGATGACACTTGTCCCTACGTTCGCTAGTGTGTTGTCATTTTGTCCTATTAGGAGTACCTTTGTGGGTCATCCTTTTGTGTATGCCCTTGTGAGTATCGTTTTCATGTTAGACCTTGGGTGGTGATGACTCAGTTTGTGGATGCTCTCCTGGACCTCTTGTTTTAGCTTCGATTATGTTCAGCTGGATCCTTTTCAGGGATCGTTTATGTATTAATTGACCGATGCGGTCGCTTCTATATTGTTAATGTTTCGCCTTGATGGCTAGATTGTAATGGTGTAACCTCATGTATTCTTAACTTATTAATTATCAGAGGGGTCTTGCAGTTGAGCAGACCCGGAGATGTAGCCCTTTAGGGGTGAACTCTAAGATCATTATGGTGTTATGTGATGTTATCCTCTTATGTTTCCTTTATTCAGCTTTATCATGTATGATTAGCTTATGTTAGAATGGATTAGTGGATAAATGGAATTAACTTTAAATTCTTATATGCAGTCCTTTCTTGAATGCCATTTTGATCGAATGCATAAGTGGTTTAGATGAGATTTATTGTAGATGCATGTATGCAATCATCTTTTAAAATGTATTAAATTGGAATATGAAAGAATGTAACTTAGAGTAATGGAATATATTCAGTTGTTGTTAAGGAAATTAAGTATGCTTGAAAAGATCTCCTTTGTTTATAATGAAATTCTAGTGTGTTAGAATAGTAGATGTTTGGCTTCTATTTTTAATGAAAATCTTGAATGAAGATTATGAATAGATCTTAATGGATGAATCTTTGCTTGTGATTTATATTTCCATCTTCTAAAAGAAATTATCCTGATTAAGAATTATCTCGTTATTAAGATAATTAGCTTATTGGATTAATTGTGTGAGTTAAGTGAATTGTGAAATTTAAGTAATCTTGTTGGGAAACTCTTTAGGTGTTAGTTGATGTCTTCCGCTATGTTATCTGAATCTTTGATATCTTGTTGTATCTTAATGTGGTGTAACTAAAAAAATAAAAAATAAAAATTGTTGCTCTCTATCTTGTATTTTGGCTTATCCCTTCGGGGTTTCCTGGCGGGGCATTACAAGTTGACTCAATTAATCTATTCAATCTATCCTGTTTCACCTCTAAATCAGCAGTTCAACTATCAATTTTCATTTGAGCTCACCTGAGTTCCACCTCTTGATCAATTTGTTCCACCTTTCAATCAATCTTCTTCAAAAATCTATAAATTGAGCATTCAATCTCCATTTTCAATCCTCTTCCTCAATCCTGGATAATTTATTCTAGATCACGAACTTTGAATCTTTGTGTCACTTGTAGGTTGCTAGCGCAATATCTGAGAGCCATCATACCACAGAGAACAGAAGAGAAATGGAAGTTATACGCATTCATGGAATAGGGAGTCTTTAATTGATTTCATTTATAATTCCTATTTTTCTTGATTGTGTTAATTCATTGTCTATTTGTGAGAATTCTTTGATTAGAGAGGGATTCATGAGTTCCCTTTATTTCTAATTGATATTTTATAAGATGAATTTTACATGCACATAGAGTTCAGTCTTTTAAATGTGAACCAGAAAATCCACAAGTAATCATGGCTTAACTGCATGATGACTGAGGTAGACTTCACCAACCTTTAGTTTGGTGTTGAAACAAACTCACCAACTCACCTTTTGCCATCATAACTATGTAACCGATCACCGCTCTGAGATTTATGGTGACCACCTATCTTCCTTCTGCTTCACCGGTCTATCGGTATACCACTGTGTTCTCCACTACCGGTTCATCCTCTGATACCAGTTTGCAATACTTCCATCAAGCCTCTTTTCTTGTTTGCCAATGAGGTTCCAGTTTGCATGGGACCTCAAGCCTTCTTGCCTAAGTCACCTTTTGTGACTTCATCATCATCATAATAGTCAACTTGAAGATCTGACCTTAACACCGATCTTCTTGAATGATAGACCGGTTAGCTTAGTATGTCTTCCCTTGAGATGATTGAACCATGATCATCTATCTCTGATGTTTCTTCGATGTTGTTTGCAAGCTATCATCTTTTCTACTGAGAGACACCAGTCCATTGGTCAGTGTTAGTCACCAATGACAAATCTTAGCTAATATACCGATTCACTAAATTAACCGATTTACTCAATATCAATGATGCCAACAATCTCCCCCTTTGGTATTGATGGCAACACTTCAGAATCTGTATTCTCAGTTGCTCTTGAATGTACTTTCTTTATTTCTTTTTTTGTCTCTGTACCGGTCATTACTTCTGCTCACTACTTCACACATTTTCCCCACTACTAACCAATACTCAAACACTATAATAATCTCCCCCTTTGGAAAAAATGCCAAAGATGTATTTCAATACACTTACAAGACTGTTCCCCTTAACCAGATTAGTCCATAATCATTAATCCAAAAAAATAGCTTTTTAGGAAAATCATACCAGATTGATGTTGTTCCAATCTTTACTTACCTTAGAATATGCAGGGGAATTACCCCTAGCTTACCTCTGAGATATTCAAAGGTGTCCTTCTATAGTGGCTTGGTGAAGATATCTGCCACTTGTTCTTTTGTTGGTATATACTCCTGTAAAGCGGAAAAATTGAACCCTAGTCGTTCTCCCCTCCCCAACTCCAAGGAGAGAGAAGGGAGAGTCACTAGGGTTGATGGTTTTCACTTAGGAGGGACTTTACATTCAAAAGAGGGGTTGAAACCCACAAGATCCAATCCCACACAATGCAAGATTGGATTCTATATGAGTTTCAAGGGTTAAGACAGCAAGGCTACCCTCTTTTGTAAAGAATGTAGATAGAATGATTAAGCTAGGAATACATAGAAAGTGAGAAAGATTCGCTTATAAACTGAGATAGGGATATAGGATGAAGCTGCAGATCTAGAATTAGCAGTAAAATGTCAAGAAGGCGCTGTCCTGCAAATTTGAGCAAAAGTTGACGGGACGATGGCGCCCGGCATGCACACGGTCCTCCGAAAAATCCGTGAAATGAAGGGGGATCTGTTCGTCTTTGCACAAGGATTCCAGATCTTCAATTTCAGCCGCGTACCTATAACCTACACACAGAAAAGCGAAGATGATTGGGGGGTTAGGGATTAGGGGTTTGCCCTTAGGTCAAAGCCCGGTTTTGGAATTAACCAAAAAATGAGAAATGTTGTAAATGTAAATGACTGTAATGTAAAACAAGTACTAGTACCTTGTTGTAAGGATGTTTGTATCCTTATATGCAAAGGTATAGATGTTGTTGTTTGTTGTATGTTGTATGTTGTAGCATGTGATCTCCTCTTCAATGGTTGAATCCTTGTCTTGAATGCAACACTTAGCCTTGAATGGAGACTTAGAATGATCAATTGCTTGAAGGAATGTTTGAATGCTTGAATGCTTGAATGTTTGAATGTTTTAGTATCATTTCCACCTTTTTTTCGCCTCTTCCAAATGAGAGAGGAAAATGTAGTTTATATACTTGCCAATTAGGGTTGATAGACTGATTTTCCTGACCTTAGGCCGACCAGGAAATGTTATTTTCCAATTTGCAAACAAAAAGACCCGAAGTCCCATAGGAGACCGGGCCCAAAATAGGGCCAGGGACCAGGGCGCTGGGCACCATGGTCCTGGGGGGCCAGGGCGCTGGGCGCCCTAGTCCTGAAGGACCAGGGCGCTGGGCGCCCTAGTCCCACCTCCCGGGACAGCAGGGTGCAAGGAGGGATCAGGTAGGCTGCTGGAAAAATGCAGTTTTTGATGTTGTGAACAAGTTTCGGGGTCTCCATTCAGGTTCCGTGTTGCATCGCCATCGTGAAGACCCAAACGCGGTCTAAATTGCAAGTGTCACAATTTTAGGACGCTACATTTAGCCCCCACTTTGGCGGGAGTATAAGCGTACGCTCATACTTCCGGTAAAGTACAAGGAAACAACATGAAAAACTTTCACCACATCAAGGAGGCAAGATACACCAAGCCCCCAGTGGACTAAGGATCTTACGACTTCGATTGACAAAGTAAAAGGGAAGATCACGAGGGAGAACCATGACTGTCAGTAGTAAGGTTCCCTCACTATGAGTCATGCAAGAAAGATATAAAAAAATTTCAAGACAAAGCTAAATTTGTCAAGAAATTTTCAAGTATCTTGAAAAGATATGAACGAGATGTATGCCCCCCTACGTTAAAGCGATCGCACATGCCTCACCGGGGGTGATTTCTTTAAGGTAGTGATACATATAAGAAATGAGAAAGGAGCACGTTATCACAAGGATTTAGCCCCCAAGTGTGAGATAAGCCCAAGGATAATAGACACAAAACACAAAGCACAAGGTGACTTCGCTTTCCTCAGGGTTAGTATGCTGTATGATAATTCATGTATATCATATGTATGTATGCATAATTGTTCTTCATTCCCCAATCAAGGAAGGTCACCTAGAAGAAGGGAACACATGTGTCTTTTGAGTCAACATGAGAGAGACCAAAAGAGATCTCAATGTTTTGCATCGTCCTCAAGTAGACAACACTAAGGACAACAAATAGAAGAATGAGAATAACATATAGAAGAAGTAACAAAAGAGAGGAGGAGAGAATCTGCTATGCTAATGAACTAGTCTAGCACGTCATCTACCCCTCGATCTTGCTGATCAACGTTTCGGGAAGGCAGGGAACACGCTAGAGGAGGAACATTCAACACAGCAGATGGAGCTATCACAAGATCCAAACAAGGGCTATGTTCATGTTCCAAGCCACGTTGTTCTTATCTAGGAGCTAGGATAAGTGCTTTAGAAAATTCATTAGATAAATGGTTATCAATATCAACAAGTTCATATTCACTATCAGAAGCAAGAGAAGTAACATTTTCATCATGAATAACATTTTCATCTATATCATCATTAAGATTTATAAAAATAGGATCTTTAACTCGCACAGGATCAAGACCATCATGCATCTTATGTTTAGGAGATTTCGGCTCAATCGTCGGCTGAGGAGAAAATGGAATAATGCTTGTTGAAGGTGTTTTTGGGGATTGCAAAGTTTGAGAAGCAGCTGCCTGAGCTCTAAGACGACGCTTTCGTCGGCGTTCACGTGCAGAATGATTTCGTCTAGTCTTAGTAGGAAGTTGAGAAGATTGAGGAGGAGGAATGTTCTCATCCTTATCACTTGGGTGTTGAGGTTGTAGTCTCTTAGGCTAAACAATAGGAGAAGAGGAAGGTCTCTTCTCTCCATAAGAGGAAGGAGGAGGAACTGCTCCATATAAGGGAGGAATACTCGGTTTAGGAAGGAGACCAATTCCATCATGATGAGGAGGGATTGGTCTACTTTTAGGAAGTTTATTAGATATAGGCATAGTCACATCCATAGGGATGGGTTGCGAATCTTCTTGAGGAAAGACATTAGTTTTATCTTTCAAAGGAAGAACTTCCTTCTCAAGAATGATAGGAATGTCAAGTTTGGGTGTTCTAGGTTCACTTAGAGATAGGATGATATCTTTTTTCCACTTTTGATAAGATTTGAAAAGATGATCACTTCACGGAGGAAGAGATTGGAATTGTTTAGGCCAAAAATAATCAAGAGGAATGCTAGAAGTTCTTTCAGCTGGTTTAAAGAGACTATGATTGATAGTAACAACTTCACCATTATGGGGAAATTTCAAACACTTGTGAATAGGAGAAGCAATAGCTTTCATGGAAGATAGCCAAGGATAGCCTAGCTTCACACGAAATTGTTCGGATGATGGAATAATAACAAAGTCCACATCAAGGGATTTGTTATGGACCTCAATAGGTAATGTAATAGAACCAATTGCAGGCGAAGAAAATGCATCAAATAATTTCACAACCACATTTGTTTCATCATAGATCACTTGATTCAATTGCAAAGTAAAAAGAAATTCTTAAGTAATGACATTAACCATGCAAGAAGGATCAATAAGCACTCCACGGCAAGGTGTATTTTTGACTTTTGCAACTATATATAAAGGACCATCAGGTGCCCTGATGGTTTCGCTAGAATCAAAGGTGATGGAAAGTTCTTTAGGGATTTTCTGCTGCTCCACAAAGTTAATCACATTCGGAGTCATGGACACAAGATCATCAAGTGAGACAGAGGAATCAGTAGTATCAATCGCATTAGAGGTATGAGAAGGTAATGGATCAGTAAAAATCTGAAGATTTTAGTTAGGAGGAGCTACAGATGTGTTGCCTTTATCATTCACTCCAGAAATAGAGATAGTATTATTATCAATCAAATCTTGAATTTTACCCTTTAAAGCAAAACATTTTTCAGTATCATGCCCATGTTGATGATGAAATTGACAAAAAGATTTGTTATCAAAATAGGGTGAATTAATCTTTGTAGGATCTATTTGCCTTATAGGAGGAAGAGTAAGCACATTTTGTTCCAATAACTTATTCATAATACTATGCAATGATTCATTCAAAGGAGTAAACTTTCTTTCTTTCTTGAAAAACTTAGAAATTAGGAGGCACACCTGATGCTGCATTCACATTGTTGTTGATGATGTTTTTATTGGATTTAATGGACTCTCTGTTCGGTTTAAACTTCCCAAATGGTTGTTGACTACTATCACCCTTATCACTCGGAGCCATAGGATGTGATTGTTCCATTTGACTCACAGTCAGTTGATAATTGTGAAGAGTTGCGCACAACTGTTGGAAAGAAGTAAACTCAGAAAACAGGAGTTTTTCTCTAATGTCTTTTTGTAAATTAGAAATAAAGATTCTTTGAATATCATTGTCAGGCACTGGAAAAGAAATTTGAGCATACAAATGCTTATATCTACCAATGAAATCAGTCACTTTTTCTTTAACACCTTGTTTGCAATGCATTAAATCAATCAAAGTAAATTTAGGACTTATATTGTTTTGAAATTGTTGAATGAAAGCATTTGCAAGTTGTTCGAAAGAAGTAATAGTATAGGAAGGCAACGAGCAATACCATTGTAGGGCTTTGTCTCTTAATGTTCTAGTAAACAGTTTTGCAAGCAACCTTTGGTCATAAGCAAAATCAGTACATATTGTTTGAAATGTCTTAACATGTGTTAGAGGATCACCCTTACCATTATAAAGCTCCAAATGTGGAATTTCAACATGTTTAGGGGGAATAGCTCGAACAATGTCAAGAGAAAGTGGGCTCGCAACATCAAATGTGGGCACACTAAACTTAGATTGATTCATAGAGGCAATTTGTTGCTGTAAAGAAGAGACAGTTTGTGCAAGATTGTTAATGGTCGCTTCAGTCGAAGAGTTCATATTAGACGTGTTAGATTGTGATGGAGGTGTTATGTTATTGAAAGAAGGTAGAGAGTAAGGTGGTGGGACACTATGATAGTTAGTCATAGGAGATGATTGGACAGGAGGAACACTACAAGGAGGAATGGAAAACGAATTGCCCCTTGTGTCATGTTCATTTGTGGTGATATAATAGGAACACTTATTGAAGGAATGAATGAAGAAGTCGGATTGAATGAAGGAAGAGGGTTGATTGAAGAAGAGGGATTGACCCCATGACTAGTGATCATAGGAGGAATGTCTTGTATTGAAGTAGTCATTATGTTTGATGTAAAAGTAGGTATACTAGCAATAGAAGTCGTCAAAGGAATAGAATGATTGTCTTGAGTAGGAGGTTGTGTATAACCCAAAGTTTCAGCACAACTCTTCATAGGCATCACATTTGAATCCACAATGTGTGCAATACCACGCAAAATATCAATTCCATTCTTATCACTTTGAAGCATACGTTTTAGACCCTCAATTAAAGGAAGAGCTTGACTATCGGGGTATTCTTGAGACATCCATTGTCGAAAATCGTCAAATTGGTTATCCAATTTTGAAAGTTGTTCTACAGAAACCTCATGGAGAGCTTCTTCATCATTAAGAGGATTAGAGGAATTACCCATGTCCTCGTTAAAAAGGCCATTCAAATTAGGTTCCATCTCCTCAATAATTAAACCTTGGAAGGACTTAATTCTAAGGCTTCGTCTAACAGGAATAGTGTAAGTAGGACTTATTGTTGTAAAACTCATGCACTAAAGAAAGAGAGAAGATTTTGAATTTTAGAGGTAGCAAATTTCAGTAAAACCAGCCAATCTTCTAGATTTAAGCTGTTAAATACAATCAGGACAATCTCCTGAAATTTCAGAAAAAATGTCTGGGACTGTGGCGCTCGGGGTGCACACGGTCCTCGTAACTTTTTTCGAAATTTGTAGGGATGAAAGTTATGATGATTTTACAGCTAACCTGAAAAAATTGAGTGATTTTACGATCTGTAGATAGGCCAAATTAAAGTAGCAATCTCAAAATTGAACCCTACCAAGATTGTCAAAAAATGCAAAATTTGAATTTTGAAAAAGAGAGGGAAACTGAAATTTTGAATTTTATGATTTTAGAGGGAATACCAAAAGCAATGCAAGTTTTGAAAATTAACAATTGACTCAATTTCACGCAAAATTCAATTTTGAAAGTGGAAATCAAAGTTGTTGTAATTAAGCACTTAATTTCAAAAGTCACAAATTGCAAAAAATTTGAATAAATCACTGAAATTTCGAATGAATGATAACACACTTTTCAGATTTAGGACTGTAAGAAACACAATTTTGATAGGAATTTCAATCTCAACAATTTTTGAATGATTAGAAGCCTTTATCCAAGCAATCGCTAGACCAACTTTGACTGTAATTTTGAAAGTGTTAGAATTGATGAAATCAGCCAAAATTCTGGATTTTAGCAGAAAAATACAGTAAGATCTAGCTCCCGAAATTTTGGAAAAAATGTCGGGGACGATGGCACTCGGAGTGCACACGGTCCTCGCAACTTTTTTCCAAATTTTCAGGGATGAAAGATATTATGATTTTATTGCGGAATCCAAAGTTACAGCTGATTTGGAGATGTTTTGATCAGTGAAATTGTCGGACAAAGGTTGAATCAAGAAGGTTTCAAAAATTAGAGTTTTGTCACTTAACCACTTAATTTTCAAAATTAAAGCACAAATATGAATTGATAATTTGTAATAGAAGGGCAGATCTGAAACAAGCATTAACAATTAAACATTTCACAAGTTTAATTACTAAAAAGAAAATTTAGGGTTTTTATGCAATTAACCTCTAAAATTTTGCAAAAGATCAAACATGGAAATGTAATCAAGGAATCCAATTTTCAGATCTAACCATGAATAATCAGAAAGGATGTTCACGTCGGGTTCACCAAAATGTAAAGCGGAAAAATCGAACCCTAGTCGTTCTCCCCTCCCCAACTCCAAGGAGAGAGAAGGGAGAGTCACTAGGGTTGATGGTTTTCACTTAGGAGGGACTTTACATTCAAAAGAGGGGTTGAAACCCACAAGATCCAATCCCACACAATGCAAGATTGGATTCTATATGAGTTTCAAGGGTTAAGACAGCAAGGCTACCCTCTTTTGTAAAGAATGTAGATAGAATGATTAAGCTAGGAATACATAGAAAGTGAGAAAGATTCGCTTATAAACTGAGATAGGGATATAGGATGAAGCTGTGGACTTGGAATTAGCAGTAAAATGTCGAGACGGTGCTGTCCTGCAAATTTGAGCAAAAGTTGACAGGACGATGGCGCCCGGCGTGCACACAGTCCTCCGAAAAATCCGCGAAATGAAGGGGGATCTGTTCGTCTCTGCACAAGGATTCCAAATCTTCAATTTCAGCTGCGTACCTGCAACCTACACATAGAAAAGCGAAGACGATTGGGGGGTTAGGGATTAGGGGTTTGCCCTTAGGTCAAACCCCGGTTTTGGAATTAAGCAAAAAATGAGAAATGTTGTAAATGTAAATGACTGTAATGTAAAACAAGTACTAGTACCTTGTTGTAAGGATGTTTGTATCCTTATATGCGAAGGTATAGATGTTGTTGTTTGTTGTATGTTGTATGTTGTATGTTGTAGCATGTGATCTCCTCTTCAATGGTTGAATCCTTGTCTTGAATGCAACACTTAGCCTTGAATGGAGACTTAGAATGATCAATTGCTTGAAGGAATGTTTGAATGCTTGAATGCTTGAATGTTTGAATGTTTTAGTATCGTTTCCACCTTTTTTTCGCCTCTTCCAAATGAGAGAGGAAAATGTAGTTTATATACTTGCCAATTAGGGTTGATAGACTGATTTTCCCGACCTTAGGCCGACCAGGAAATGTTATTTTCCAATTTGCAAACAAAAAGACCCGAAGTCCCATAGGAGACTAGGCCCAAAATAGGGCCAGGGACCAGGGCGCTAGGCGCCATGGTCCTGGGGGACCAGGGCGCTGGGCACCATGGTCCTGGGGGACCAGGGCGTTGGGCGCCCTGGTCCCACCTCCCGGGACAGCAGGGTGCAAGGAGGGATCAGGCAGGGTGCTGGAAAAATGCAGTTTTTGATGTTGTGAACAAGTTTTGGGGTCTCCATTCAGGTTCCATGTTGCATCACCATCGTGAAGACCCAAATGCGGTTGAAATTGCAAGTGTCGCAATTTTAGGATGCTACAACTCCAACATTACTTCCTTGTCTTGAACCTGTTCCCTGAGGTAGTGGTATTTGATAGCTATATGCTTTGTCTTGGAATGCATCACTAGATTCTTGGATATGTTGATAGCACTGGTGTTGTCACAGTGAATCACCACAGGTTCAGTCACCTTTTCTTGGATACCTTCCAATAATTGCTTGATCTATACTACCTATGTATAGTTGATTGCAGCAACCACATACTCTGCCTCAGCTATGGATTGAGAGATGCAATTTTGTTTCTTGCTTGTCCATGACACAATCTTGTCTCCAAGAAAGAATGCACCTCCACTAGTGCTCTTTCTATCATCAATGTTCCCCACCCAATCTGCATCGGTGAAGACACTTAATTTCAAATCTCCCTTATGTGGATACTAGAGACCATACTCATCAGTCCCCTTAAGGTATCTGAATATTTTCTTTACTGCCACCATATGAGTCTCTTTTGGATTTGCAGCAAATCTAGCAACCAAGCCAACTGCTTGTGCTATATCCGGTCTATTGTGTACTACATACTGCAACTTACTGATCATGGATCGGTAAAGTGTCTCATTCACTTCATTAGCCTCATCATTTTTGGAGAGCTTGCAACCTGTAACCATTAGATTTCCAACAAGTTTGGAATCTTCCATTCCAAAAGCCTTCAAGATTTCCCTTATGTACTTGGTCTGGCTAATGAATATACCATTCTTTAGCTGAGATACTTACAAACCGATGAAGAATTTTATTTCACCGATCATGGACATTTCAAATTATCACTTCATTTCATCTGCAAAACCTTTTCTCATCTCATCATCCCCCCCCAAAGATGATGTCATCTACAAAAATCTTTGCAATCATATGTTTTTCCTTTTCTCTGGTTTTCAAATACAATTTCTTGTTGTCACTGATTCTTATGAACCCTATGCTTAACATATATGAGTTCAGCCTCTCATACCAAGCTCTTGGTGCTTGTTTTAGCCCATATAAAGACTTCTTCAACTTCCATACCATATATCTTCTATCTTCTAATACAAACCCTTCTAGTTTCTCTATGTAAACTTCTTCCTCTAAAACACCATTCAAGAATGCCAATTTGACATCCATTTGGTAAACTTTGAACTTCTTGTAAGCAGCATAAGCAAGAAGGATTATGACCCTTTCCAATCTGGCCTCCGATGCAAAGGTATCTCTATAATCTAAACCTTCTTCCTATGCATACCCTTTGTAGACTAACCTTGCTTTGTTTCTTACTACTTGACCGGTTTCATCCATTTTGTTTCTAAACACCCATTTGGTGCCTATCAAATTTTTGTTCTTCAGTCTGCGCACAAGAGTCCAAGTTTCATTTTTCTCAATTTGCTCTTGTTCTTCCTCCATGGCTTTAATCCAGTCTTCATCTTTTAGATCCTCCTTTTATATTTTGGGCTCAATTTTGGAGAGCAGACAAGTATTCTTTCTTGCTCTTCTTCTAGTCAAAACTTTAACATCTCTGTCACCAATAATATTGTCGCCAGAGTGATTCTTTTTGACATACCTTTCTAGTACCAGTTTATTTATTGGAGCTTCTTCTACTGGTTGTGCAGGTTCTACTTCACATGCTTCCCCATTTTCCACCACAATAGGATTCTCTTTAGCAGGTTCGACCGAAACAATGTACTCAGGTCCTTGATAATCCTCTAGTTCACTCTTGTTGTCCTATTCATTTTTCTCATAGAACTCATCCACTCTGACATTGGCACTCTCCACAATCTTACCGGTCCTTTTGTTCAAACATGCTTTAGTCTTTGTGGAGTAGCCCAAGAAGGTTCCTTCATCACTCTTGGGATCAAACTTTCCAGAGTACTCATCCCTCTTGATATAGCACCTGCTTCCAAATACTTTGAAATAGCTCACATTAGGTGAGTATCCACACCATAAATCATAGGAAGTTTTATTTGTCCCTTTCTTCACCTCTATTTGGTTCAAGCTATACACAACAGTTCTTACTGCTTCTCTCTAGAAGATGTGGAATGTCCTTTTGTATCATCACAGTCCTTGCACAATCAAATAGAGTTTTGTTCCTTCTTTCAGCAACCCCATTCTGCTAAGGTTTTCCGGGTGCAGACATTTGTCTCATAATCCCCTGTTCTTCATAGTAATTCATGAACTCTTGAGAGGTGAACTCTCCTCCTCTATCTGATCTTAAATATTTTAGACTCTTACTAGTTCCTCTCTCCACTCGAGCCTTGAAGACCTTAAAATGTGAAAGGCTTCAATTTTTTCTTTTAAGAACACAACCCACATCATTCTTGAGAAATCATCTACAAACAACATGAAATACCAGTCCCCATAGAAACTCTTGGTCCTCATAGGACCACACAAGTCTATATGAACTAATTCCAACACATTCTTAGATGAATAAGATTTGCTACTAAAACTAGACCCGGTCAACTTTCCGAGTTGGCATTCTTTGCACATAGCATTTTCAGGTTTCATAATATCAAGCATACCTTTGACAGACTTAATTTTATTGAATTTTGCTATGCTATTAAAGTTAACATGACACAATCTTTTGTGCCACAACCAATTGTCTTCTACCCTTTCCATTAGACAAATACCTATAGTGGTGTCTTGGTGAAACATATTACCTCTAGATTGTTTACCGATAGCAATCAGACTTCCTGATTTATCATTTATTTTGCATATTCCTTCATTGAATTCTAACCGATAACCCTTATTGTTAAGTTGTGCAACACTTAAAAGACTATATTTTATCCCTTCTACCCAATGAACATCTTCACAATTTGTTTTATCATTTAGGGCTATAGATCCCTTACCTTTTACTGCACAAGGAGCATCATTGCCAAATCTCACTATTCCTCCATTACAGTCCTCCATGCTGAGGAATTTGTTTCTGTCCCCAGTCATGTAGTGAGTACAACCACTGTCAATTACCCAATCTCCACACCATTTTGAACTAGAGATTAGTGTCATATCACTTTCCTTTGTGTTATCTTCCTTTACCACTACAAATGCAATTCCATCTCCATCAGATCCTTCTGATTCTTCATCGGTAACTCCTTCTGCAAGATAGCACTCCTTCCTCTTGTCCTTGTAGCTTCTAAATTATCCTTCCTATCATTGTCAGGACATTTGGATGCAATATGACCTATTCTATTGCAAGAGAAACACTTCAAGGGAAGTTTACTTTTGTACTTTCCTTTTCCTCTTGGTAGCCTTCTTGCTAATAGAGCTTCAATCTCATCTTGTTCTTGTTCTTTAGATAATAGGTTGTCACATTCATGAGAATGATCGGTTCTTGTAGTAGAACTGTCTCTAGTTTCTTTTCTTCTCCTTGTTGGTGCAAATATCATGGAGGCTTTGAAAGCAACATCAATCTTTGGTACACTGTTATCATAGTTTCTCAGTTCAAAAGTAGTCAACTTACTGACTAGTAAGTCAAGCAAAACACTAACTGTTCCCAAGGATCTGAGTTCCTGAATTGTAGAAACCCTTATGGCATATTGTGGTAGCAAGGTTCTCAGGATTTTGCTGACCACATCATCTTCTTCAAGCTTTCCTCTAGCACTTCTGACAAAACTTACCACATCTTTTATTCTTTTTCTATATTGTTCTATATTTTCTCCTTCTTGCATCCTCATCTCATCAAATTTGCCTCTTAAGCTGTCCACCTTAGCCTTTTGAACATGAGGATATCCTCCATAAATAGTCTTCAACTTATTCCATATTTCATAGATTGTTTTCAGATCTTGAACCTCATCATACTCATTATCAGATAGAGTGCTAGCAATCAGATCCATAGTTGCAGTGTTATCTTGCCTTTCTTTGATATGATCTGTAGTGAGAACCTCTGTAGGTTCATTGTACTCTATGATTATATGATTCCAGTATTGATCTCCTAAGGTTCTTAGGTAGAGTTTTATTCGACCATACCATAAGATGTAATTCTCCTTACAGAACTTATGGCCCTCCTTTCGCATAGTCTTGGATATTTCCTTAAGCTGATAAGATCTTCTGAATCTAAGGACAAAGACTTTGATACCAATTGTTAGTCCCAACTGGTGTTGAGAGGGGAGGGGTGAATCAACACTTTACCAGTTTTACAAAATTAAAACCTTTTTACTCAAGTCTGCACTAACTTAATATTCATCAATACAAACAATTATTGCATGAAAACATGCATGCATGAAAAGATACACAATAACACCTAAATTTATCTCATGGAAACCCAAATGGGAGAAAATGACGGTCTGAGTAGAAACTCACAAAATTTGCACTCTTCTGGAGTATGTCCAGTGAGGAGCCATCCCTATTAGGAGATTACAAAGACACTATTAGGTGCCACCTGGTTAAGAGATTTTATTTAAGGCCTATTAGTGCCTTTACCCTATTAGAGGTAGCCTTGTTGAAGGACTTAGGATCATCAATTAAGATGTCACCCGGTTAAGGGATTTTACAAAGGGACTTGTTAAAGTCCACCCGATTAAGGGATTTTAAGTTGCAATGGTTTAGAAAGCAATAGGAATTTGATCTGTTGGAATAGCTACTGACAGCTTGACCAAATAACAATGAAATTCATACTGTCTGTACTAGTTGTGTCTGCTCTGCACTATACCGGTCCTCTGCTCATACCCTCGGCTCTGCACTCTGCCGGTCTACATCACACACACTCTGTTCTGCTAATTCATTTAGCACTTCCTCACTCTTCACTCTGCACTTTGGATTGCCTCTCACAGGATTTTCACTTTGCAATTTTTTTGATAAAAAATGTTTTATATGAACTCAAAACACTTTATACACTCTCTATCATCACGTTTAGGTGTTTCCTTAATCAATGCAATCACAAATCTTAGTAGATTTCAAATTCAAATCTTCCTTCTCTTTCTCTATGTGCCCTACAACAATTCCACCAACTACTCATCCAAATATGCCACTACATCCCCCAAAAATAGCGCCTTCTAGGTCAAGTTCAGTCTTTTAAATGCAAATCAGAAAATCCACAAGTAATCATGGCTTAAATGCACGATGACTGAGTTTGACTTCACCAACCTTTCGTTTGGTGTTGACATAAACTCACCAACTCACCTTTTGCCATCGCAACTGTGTAACCGATCATCTCTCTGAGATTTACGATGACTACCTATCTTCCTTTTGCTTCACTGGTCTATTGGTATACCACTGCATTCTCCACTATTGGTTCATCCTCTGATACCAGTTTGCAGTACTTCCATCAAGCCTCATTTCTTGTTTGCCAATGAGTAACTGGTTTGCATAGGACCTCAAGCCTTCTTTCCTAGGTCACCTTTTGTGACTTCATCATCATCAGAATAGCCAACTTAAAGATCTGACCTTAACACCGATCTTGTTGAATGACAAATCGGTTAGCTTAGTTTGTCTTCCCTTGAGCTAATTAAACCTTGATCATCTATCTTTGATGTTGCTTCAATGTTGTTTGCAAGCCATCACCTTTGCTACTGAGATACACCACTCCACCGGTCAGTATTAGTCATCAATGACAAATCTTAGCTAATATACTGGTTTACTGACTCAGTATCAATGATGCCAATAGAATGCCCTGGTGAATACAAGGAAGATTACCTATTTTGTAGTTAAAGATTCTCTAGATCTTTACCTCTAAGGGGGCCGGGATAGAGAAGAATTTTTTTATTTTTTTTTCTCTTTGTAGATAATCTGACCTAAGGCTTTCCCATAAGCATCCAGAAGAATTTGCAGCTGAGTCATTTCCTTGATCTTAGCTGAGCCTAGAAGGAGGTTGTCATCTACAAATTGTTGATGAGTGGCTACAAATTTATTAGTGATTTTCACTCCATCGAAGAGATTGTTAGACTGTTTTGATTTGATAGCCCCCCCTAGAGCTTCAGCCATGATGATGTAAAGAAAGGGGGAAATTGGATGTCCCTGTCAGATTCCCTTTGATGAGGAGAAAAATTCCACTGGCTTCCCATTTACTAAGATTGAGAATTTAGGCATGGAAATGCACTCAAAGATCCAATTAATCCATTTTTATTAAAATCAAAAGCCTGCATAATTTTGCATAAAAACTGCCAATCCACATTATCATAAGCCTTTGAAATATCCAATTTAACAATCATACCTAGTCTCTTCATGTTTTGGAGAGTGTGGATAGATTCTTGGGAAACAATGATGCCATCTAGAATTGAGCGGCCATGGACAAATCTCATCTGCTCTTCCGATATAATGAAAACCATGAGGGATTTCATTCTGTTTTTCATAACCTTAGAAAGAATTTTATAAACTATGTTGCAAAATGAAATAGGCCTAAAATCCCCTAATTTAGAAGCTTTCTCCTTTTTTGGAATAAGGGCTACAAAAGTATTGTTGATTTCTTTAAGCAGATTGTCTAATCTTCGTGCCAATTCTAGAGCCTCAATTAAGTCGAGTCCAAAATTTTGCCAACATTTCTTGAAAAAATTTATTGGGAAGCCATCTAGACCATGGGCCTTACCAGAAGGGAGCTGATTGAGTGCTTGAGTTACTTCCTCCAATGAGAAGCTATCATTGAGCATCTTATTTTGTTCATCTGAAATGATCTTTGGAATGAAGATCAAAAAGTCTTCCCACTCTATAAGATGTGAGTCATCATCGTTTTTTAGTAGCTTTGAGTAGTATGAGACTATTTCTCTCTTAATCCCTTTAGGGTCCACTATAGATTGGTTCTAATTCAAATCTAGTTTTGTGATCCTATTCATGCTTCTATGAATCTTCCTCACATTATGGAAGAACTTGGTAATTTTGTCACCCATCTGAAGCCAATTTTCTCTGGACTTTTGCTTCTTGAAAATTTCTTCTTTAGATAGAATATCCTCATACTCCATGAGAAACCTCTTTTCTTGATCAAAGGTATCCTGATCCATGCCTTCAGAGTTGATTTTTGCATTTAAATCAGCCAGCCTATCCTCTAAGGATTTTTTGCTAGAAAATATGTTTTTGAAGTGCTGGGAGTTCCATTGCAATAATTTATGCTTGACATACTTTCGCTTTGAGATGAAGTAATAAAGTTTAGAGACTTCAAATGTTTCTTCTTTCCACCAGGCTTCAATCAAGGTTAGGAAGTTTGGATCTTTCGTCCACATATTCTCAAATCTGAAGGGAGATTTTGAGTTTTTGAGACCCCTTGAAGAGCTAAAATAATGGAAAAATGATGAAACCCTGAGCAAGCTAGGACCGAGAACTCAAAAGAGAAAGGGAAGGAACTGAGATCGCCCAACCAAAAAAATCTATCAATTTTCTCTGAGATGTCACTAATTCATTTTCTCCTGTTTGTCCATGTAAAAGAACTATCACCAGAATCAATGTCTAAAAGCCCATTCCTATCAATCCAATCATTAAAATCTTATTGAGTTCTGCCTAGCATAATAATGCCTCCCCTTTTATCTAAAGAATTCCTAATAGCATTAAAATCTCCTCCTATGATGAGATGATGATCCAAGAGTTAAGAAATAACCCCATCAAGAGTTAGCCAGAGGTGTCGCCTCTTGAGAGGAGATGTTGGTCCATAAATATTGATGATGTATTTGTTTGCTAGTGTGTGATCTTTACTAGTAGCCAATTTCTATTAGAAGCAACTCCTTCCACTTGGACTTGAGATGACTTCCAGATTATCATTAGACCCCCCGAGGCCCCTTCTGATGCCACTGAGGTTTGTAGAGAAGCTTGAAAAAGAGAATTGTTTTCCATACTAAAAGATACTGCTTGCTGACAATGTACTTTTGTTTCTTGGAGGAGGGTGACATCTGCACTGACCAAGAGAATCCTTCTCTTGATCACCCTCTGTTTGTTAGGGGCATTGAGACCCCTAATATTCCAAGAAAGGATTTTCATTGTTGTTCAGGAAGGGTATTTCCCTTCCCTACTTTCCAAAGGTCTATGATCTTGGATTGGCTCTCTGCTTCACCTTCTAAAGTTCTTATTTCATTCAAATTTCTACAACCCTTCTTGGGTAGAGTAAGACCATAATCAAGTTTCTCTTTCCCTTCTAGCAACTGATTTAATCCCAATTTCCTTTTCTCCTTTATCTTTAAATACATAACAGCCAGGGGAGTTTCCAAAACAAGATCCATATCCTCATCATCAACCATATAATCCAGAAGGAGTCTCTAAGTTTTTGGGTCCAGGTGCATATCCAAACTAGGAGGTAGCATGGAGGGCAAATTTAGAAGAGGGTTTGGAAGTTTAGAAGAGATATTAAAGCATTTCTTAGATGATAGAGGATCATTGAATGTGGATGCAGAAAAAGTAGGATGCTCCTTCAAGAGGCTCCTCTTGGAGGGGGCAGGGGGTTTAAAGGTAGATTAACTTTCTCTCTATCTGAAGAATCCTTCTCATTTGGAATGGAGATATCATCTGAATCCTCCATTTCTTCTATAATGTCATTAGCAATAGTTTTCTCCTCCTGTCAAATGTTAGTGCGGGACATAAGTTTTGCTTTGCTTGCTGCTATTAGTGAAGGAGTGCCCCCATCTCATAGTCTCCTCACTTTGTTCCTCTTTTTGGACACCTTTCTAAGATTATGAGAAAAGATATTGAAAGCCCCTCGAGTCAGAGAAGGGATTCTCTTTTGGCCAAATAGACTCCTCATAGTTTTGTTTTCACGAACCTTAACAATCGGGGACAAAATGAGCGGGGGAATGGATTGGGGAATCTAAGAAAAAGTTGGTGAAGTTGATCCCAAAAGAGAAAGAGATTTAATATTCTCTTCCAAAGCATCAGAAAACTGAGGGGGTTTTGAAGTTTGTTTTTGGCAAGAGGCATCCATTGCAGGTGTATCTGCTTGAGAAGCCTTTCCATTGTTTCCTGGCTCTAGGCCCTTATCATCATTTTTGGGTACTGCTACTATTTGGTGAAGAGAGAGAGGGCCTCTAGCACCTGCCATAGAGGGGTTGAGCACTATTTAATTTTGAAGGATGCATCTACCAGGAATCTCCTCCCCCAGTCTCTGAACTTTCTGCTTCCATCTGCCAACCTCTGATATTATCTCTAACTCGCTATAGAAACTATTCTTTAAATCTATTTTCACATATATATTAGCCACATCTCCTTTAAGACCATTCAAGAAGTCTTCCTCAATGCCCACTAGGGATCCTAAAGCATCTCCTATCTTCAAAAGTGCATTCGGATACCAAAACTCACAAGGTAGCTCTACTAAAGAAAGCCATCCTGGGGATTTATGGAATCTGTGGTTTGCAGGATTGTTGAAGCCTATTTTTCAGTCTAGGAAGTGGAAGTTTGAGCCCTGAAAGAAGAGAGGGCTTTCATGGATGATAGCTTCTTTCAGGGTTGAGTTTGCACATTCTATGAAGAAAAAATCATTCTACAAAGGTCGGATAGAGATCATTCCTTGGAATGAGGATGTCCACCAAGACATGATTTCATTGTTATCCCCACGATAGCCACACCATTGAGAAAAGAGGGCATTTTCCTGGTAGCGACCAACTGTTGGGTTTATAGAATCCGAGGGAAGGACAAAAAGCTTAATCCCCATACTTTTCATTTTCCATTTTTGAAGCTAAGAATCAAAAGGTGGGATTTGCCAAGGAGGAAAAGGCTTTCTAATTCCAGAAACCCCATCAGCTCTGTGAATAACTAGCTCTCTCTGAGTACTGATATGAGAGTGGGGGTGCCAAGAATGTGCCTGCTTTTCTGGGGGAAAACACTCTTTGGTCCTGGCAAAGTTGTGCTTTCTAGTTTGAAGAGGAATGTTATTTGGACCAGTAGCCACTTTGCTTGCCCAAGAGTCCAAGTTAGAAAACTTGGTTTGACCAACATTTTGAAGACCCGATGGCCTTGAGGGCCTAGGATTCCCAACATTCTAGTGCAAGTCATTGTTTTGGTGTTTCAAACTCAATCTTCTTTGTCCTTTGGCTCCTTTGTTTGACCAATGAAGATGTCTGTTAGCCTGCCATGGGCGCATAAAGCTTCGACTCTAGGGAAAGCCCCTCTATTCTGGTCGTTGAGGAAAGACTTGGAAACTCCATGCCATCGCTACAAGATTGTATATTAAAGAGTTAAAAAATTACTATTTTTTATTTAATAAATTTAAAAATATTATTTGGTCTTTTATCTCTTGATTCATGTTGGATATTCTCATTATGAAATTAATATTTTTATTTTTAATTTTACATCTTTAATGATAGTAAAATTTTAAAAGTCATTGCATTTATTTCTTTCTTTTACCTAAACATTGAATGTGATTTGAAAAGTGCAATGGATCAAGTAAACACTTGGTAAGATCAAAGATATTAGATTTTTACAATTTATATTAATTCTTGTTATTGTTTCTAAATTAGATTATGTTTATTTATTTGTATCACAAAAATTGATAAGATATTCAAGCAAAGTAAATCATCTTAAATTTTAAATTTCATGTAGTCACTACTTCCATTTGAAATAACATAGAAATAAGAAAATCTATAAAAATCTAAAGATATCTTATCTCATTGAATACCAACAAATAAATATTAAATTTTTCCTGTCAAATTATTATCAAAAGAGTTTCTACTTTCTATACCATTGACATCTAATCATGTGCACTTACTGTACAGAATCATTTCTCTTTTCTTTGAGAATTACGTGGCAGGCATAAACTGAGGCTCTTGCTTTTGGCGGCATTGATGAGCTTCAAACAAACTGTGTCATGTTTGTAAAAGTGTATTAGTATTAAAGATCAGGCGAAATTGCTTGCCAAATAGATCAATAAGCTGCAGTGGATTGGAATCGTTCAAAAAACATGATTATACGGCTTAAATAATATATATTAAGTATTGATTTTTCAGTTTAAAGTATTGATTTTTCAGTTTAAAAGTATTGAACATTAAAAATTGATTGACATTTTTTAGATTTAATATATTGTTTAATATGTGTGATTTAAGACTAGTAATTGATGTTTATAATTTTTTAGAACTTTTATCTTATACCAACCTAAAAACAAGAACAAATTCATTCTGGCCTTGCAGAAAGATGTACGGCTTTAACACTAATATCTTTTAGTCTTCATTATATTTTTTTTCTTTTGCAGCACATTGATTAATAAATAAATGCTTGAAGAAATGAATGAGATGTGGGGATTGTGTGCAAGCAAAAGAATCATGGTGAAAAGGAAAGATATTTACCACACTGCAATTAAACACATTTTGTAAATAAATAAAAAATTTATCTGCCAAAGAATAATTGAAGAAGCAAAGTTTCAAATATCTGCAAAGACTGGAAAGACCGGACAAACTGCACAATATTCATTTCAACAAGGTATATATTTTATTAATATTAAATCTTTAATGATTAATTTAATTTCAATTAAAAACCACTTTATCTATTAATAACTACTCCATCAATAATTATTACAGGCGGGAATATTATTGTACTTAGTAAACCTTTAGCATTAATATTTATCTGAGAAAGTACCAAACAAAAATGATATTATTACATATTGATCATCAAAAATAATCTTCTAGCTTCCGTTGAAATCTAATATCACCACCAAATAATGTCAATACAACATAAATCAATTCAATCTTACTGAAAAATAGTACTAAACCTCAAATTATAAAACATGAATAAATAATTGAACAATTTCCAAACAAAATTTATAAAATTTGACACAAAATATGCTTCATAGCTTTTAACATACATCACAAAATTGCTATTGTTCCATGTATTTGGCACTCTGCAGCATGCAATATGACAATACATGTTGCATGATTAGCTTATTGATCAAAAGTAGAGCATAAATGATCCAACATTTAAGAGAAGAATTGCTCTCACATTGTTTGGAATAGGCCAATTATAATACCATCCATGAATTTGAAGCACATGATGCTACAGGTTTTGTTAACCCACAACATTCCCATTACAATTGAAAAGCTAATTACATAACCTGTTGCCATTCCTACATCCCACCATATATCATCCTCTATATCCTCATCATTTTCTTCATGTTCCTTTGGAGAATCAGGCGGGTTACTTAAGCATGACACATAGATTTGTAGGCCACATAGGCCTAAATTGTTGGAGAAGTATGCTGAATCAAATGTCATCATTTGTCCTCCTTGTGGTATCATCCCTGATAGGTAATTATAAGACACATCAAAGTAACTTAAGGATGTGAGAAATTGCAATTCAGTAGGAATAGCCCCAGATAGTTTGTTTTGTGAAAGATCAAGCGATTCCAACAGTATCATATCTCCAATGAATTTAGGAATCTCTCCATTGAAATTATTTCTTGAAATGTTGAGAATAACTAAACCTTTGAGTGATCCAATATTTTTAGGAATGTTACCAGACAAATTATTGTTAGAGAGGTCGAGACATTTTACTAATCTTAGAATTTTTGCAAACTCCATATCTCGTCCTTTATTCTTAACTATTATTTCATCTACATAATAATAGTTTTCATAAATATTGTTAAATCTATATTCTTGTTGAAGGGTCTCTTTGTTTTCTGATTGATTTGCCATTGCAGTTAACTTCATAAAGTCAATTGGAATAGACCCTAAAAAATTATTGTTTGACAAGTCCAAAATTTGAAGATTTTGCAGCTTATTTAATTGCAATGGAATTTCATCGTTAAATTTATTATTTTTTAAACTTAAAACTTGGAGATTGTGCAATCTTTTAATCCAATCTGAAATGTTTCCTTGCAAATTATTATTTCGCAAATCAAGAATTTTTAGACTCTTACAGTTTCCAAGCCACGATGTAACTTGCCCTTCAAGTGCATTGTCTCCTAATTTCAATACCTCAAGAGAACTCATTCTCTTACATAGATTTGGTATCATCCCATTTAAATTATTTTTCTCTAGATTCAATGTAGACAAATTAGCGCAGTTCTTTAGACACTGGGGAATCCTACCACTTAATCTATTATTTGACAAGTCTAAAATACTCAAACTCTCCGATTCAAAAATAGAATCTAAAATAGAACCACTAAGATTATTTTTTGCCAATGATAGAAAATCAAGATCTACATATTTTGGGATTGAACCATCAAATAAGTTATTTGACAAGTCTATGTGAAAAAGGGATGTGATTTCCCAAAGCCAATTTGGAATAAAGCCACTGAGAGAGTTATTTGACAAATCTAAGTATTCAATGACATATTGAGTTGAAACAAATGTGGGAAAATTTCCTCTAATATTACATTGATGCAAAGCTAAGCAGGTAAGTTGAAATTTGGGAATGACAGAGGTGTTCACTTTGATGGTCAACATATTGCCTGAGAGATCCAAAAGATCAAGTTTGGGGCAATTGTTCAAAATAAAAAATGAGAAAGTTCCATTCAACCTGTTGTTGGACAAGTCAAGATACCCTAGCTTGGATAGCTTACCAAAGGAAGTTGGGATTGGACCAATCAAAGAATTATCGTGCAGATAGAGCACCCACAAGGTTGAGATATTACTCAGAGTAGATGGAATGGTACCATTTAATTTGTTTCCATGGAGATGGAGAACTGTCAATTTTGAGAGGCCACCTAAAGATGAGGGGAGAGAACCTTCCAAATTATTATCAGAAAGATAAAACTCTGACAAAGGCAGAGATCCACCAAAGGCCGGGATCTTACCTCTTAATGAGTTTCCTGAAAGGTCCAACCGTTGAAGCCGTGAGAGATTCGCAAAGGAGGGAGGAATTTCTCCAGATAGTCCACAACTTGCCATGGTAATTGTTGTGAGATTGGTGAGAGAGGCAATGCTCCGCAACAAAGTATCTCCTGCCATAGTAAGATTATTCTCAGAGAGGTCCAAGTGCTCCAAATTTAGCAGTTGGAATAGCCTCCCTCGAATTTCACTCCATTCAAAGAAGTGAAGATCTAAGGAGAGGACATGGGCAGTGCGTGGGTGGCAGCCCACTCCCTCCCAAGCGCAGCAGTTCAACCCTCTCCACGATTCCAACTTGCGATAAGAGGAAGTGAAGTTAAGGCCTTTCTTGAAATCCAATAGAGATTTTCTCTCGTCTTCAAAACATGCAGAGCAGCAGATAATAGGCAACAGCAGCAACACCACCCAAATGCCCAAACCCATTTTCATTATAATTCTCAGTATGAGAGAATAGAAGAAACACCTCACTTTGCGAATCCCAAAGGCTTCTGTGAAATGAATGTGCAAGGCGAGGAATATTTAAAGGGCAAGGCAGTGGGCAAGATAGAAAATTTGAAGAAAAACTGATGGAGGGGGAAATTAAGAGGAACGTTATATTTGTTCAGTCAAGCACGGCAGTGGAGGAGATGGAAAGTTTGAAGAAAAAGTGAATTTAGAGAGAAGGAACGAGAGAGTTCATCATCACAGTCAACACGGCATAGGAATGTTTGGTGAAGTAATCTCAATAAAACCACAAAAATAAAATAAAGAGTTCATCCTCACACTCACGATGATAAAAGATCAATCATATCAGTTGATTATGAAAATTACCCATGCTATGTTTTGGCATAAGAAAATTAATGTGGATCCAAAATTTATTTACTTGAGAAGATATTTTATTTTTATCAAAGCAATTTGAATGTGTATTATAAATTAATTTTACCAAAGTTTAAAAATAAATGTTTTAATTTCCAACAATTTAGAAATTTAGAAAGTAAAGGAAGAATATAAGTGCATTTGATTAAAAAAATTATATTTTATTAACTAATATATTTATTTTTAGAAAATCTATGTAAAATATCATTATGGAAGTAATTTTTTTATTTATTTAAGGGGTAAATGCTTTTGACCTGGAGTTATGAACCAGTGAGGACACAAATGGGGGTACTGCGGCAAATCAACCTCGGGACTTATATGGGACACCCAAAGCCCTTAACCAACAATGCTACACCATGGGACACTTTTACTATTATAATAAAAAATACTTATTATGTAATTTGATAAACAAAATAGTAAATAATTATGTACTTAAACAAATAAAAATTAAAATTAGTAAGTAGTATTTTAGAATAAAAAATTTACATCACAAATTATCAAACATTGAAATGATAGTTATCTTTATATTTTACTTTTTATGAGATGCTTATGTTGAAAGAAGGGTCATTTATTTACTTGAGATTTATTTTATAGTTACTATATTTTAAGAGTTGAAACATCTTAAACATCTTATCCCTTGCTGCCACTTAGTTACACCTCTTGACATAATAATTGTAATTGTGAATTTATTTATTTATTTATTTTTGTGTTAATTTATTTTGTTTATCATTTATTTTTTAGTTTATGGGTGAATTGGCATAAGAGACTTGTATCTCATAAATTATTCAATAAAAAAAATTAACAATTCAAAATAGTTATTTTATACAATGGTCAATATTCGCTATATATCATGTATTATATATCAACATAAAAATTCTATTTCTATAATATTTTAACTATAATTTAAGCTTCACTCTTATTAGTTTATCACTCCATTGAAACCTCTCCAATTTATTTCTTCATGTCAAAATGTTCAAATTCCATGATAAATGGCTAGTCCGCACCATCTATATTTGAAGCTGTAACAACCACCATTGGAAATTTCAAACCCAACATTGTATTGTTGTTGTGATCATCATCTTTTTTTCTAATTGTAAGGATTAAGAAAAGCACTTACAGACAATTATAGTGTGGGTAGATTGAGGACCACACCTTGAATATAAGGAAGTCAAGCCCTAGCACTCCATCGTCCATATTTTCAACCCACCACACCATCTCAACTTAATGAATGTTTTGACCACCATCCTAGTGTACTCTTTTAGTTCACCCAAGTCTAGCACTACTACAACAAACATTGAAGCAATATTTATATTAACCATGTGTGCATGAGCCAAAAAAATTACAAAATTTTCCCAACACCATCAACACAACCTATAGCACTACCAACAAATCCACTTAAAACACCTTTAACTATAGCTCTAAAATTTGTCCCCTAAAAGCTATTTGCCTATTTTTACTACAAGACATATATAGTTGAGTCCATTTTTTTCATTTGGAGAACATCTAAAATCAACATTCACATTCATCATTTTGTCAATATAAAAAGTGTATTATCCTTACATTCCTCACAAGCGACCAACCCAAAAAGTGTAATTGTTAGAAAATTGTAAATAGAATAAATAAATTATAGACTTGGGATTCCAAGAGATGTGCAAATGTCAAGATAACAAGATTTCATTAAGAAACCAAAGAAAAGCCACAAAAGCATGAATTCTTACAATAATTCAAGAGTGTCACAAGTCAATGCAAGAGTATCTCAAGTCTAGAATAATAAATAATAGTTAGGTAGTGAGTTTATATAGTACTAGGAATAGGATGGAGGCAAAAAATCTTGGCAATAGAGTGTAACCATTGATATTAAATAAAGTGAGTAAAATAGTAAATGTTTCATCCTTTATGGATGGAGACAACTCAATATCATAACCTAGTTATTAATTATTTAAAATCACTTCATTGAACTTAGAAAGCTTAGGAAAAGTATATGAAAAACCCATGAGTAAGGGAAAATAATAAAATTAAAAACCTACACTAACAACCCATACCCCACTTAAGCATGGTTTAGGTGGGTGAAAATATGATGATGGTTCTTGGTAAATGAATTGGTGTTAGGTACTTGTGTACATAGAAAATAACCCCAAAGAAGAAGAATTACCCTCCCACGATCCCCATTATAAATAGAGAGACAAAATAAGTCCAAAATGACTAATATAAAATTTAAGAGGGTAGAAATGGTATATGTTTGTCTCAAAGCATTTAAGAAACAATTGACTATTGGAAACATAAAATTAGGATTTAAGAAGATATGAATATTACCATTTAATCTTAATGCTATTATGGAGGACATGCATCCTAGTGGAAATTTTAGTTCATTGTATATGATGAGATTTGTCAATTGTAAAAAAATAAATTCTCTTAGGCATTGATGTATTCAAAGTAGAAGAGATAAAAATAATAATTTCTCTAGATAAGCTAATGTAATTAGTATACCACAAGCTCCAAATGTTTTCATGTTGTCATCTCAAAGAAAAAAACTAGTTTACCAAATTGTCTAAAAGCAATTGTATTTTCTTACAAAGCCTAGTGAAGGATAAATTTTCCTTGTCCCACTCCATGGCTCTTCTGTGTATTGGGGCTTGATCTCATTTCCAAGATTATTGTTTTAATCTCTTATGGTTATCATTAATTTTAAAATGTGTATGCATTCTAAAAATAAATGATACCATTTAGAAATAAGTACACATTCAGGAATAGGATGTTGAACTAGAATGGGTAGCCGTTCCACATGGGTAGGAGTTTAGGTTGCCACACTAATTGTTTGGAATTTTGCATAGAGATTGCATTAATGATATGTTGTCATTGATGTCAATTGAACCAGTAAATGGTATTCATGTTATTATTGATATTGTTGCTTTTGATATTGGCTAGTAACTGGTAAGAATAGAGTTGTAGAAGATGTTGTAACCGGTGTATGTAAAGTTTGTGACTTGAACCGGTGAACCGGTGTAAAGGGTTAAACCTTTCTATGAAATATAACCGGTAAACCCTATCAGCTGTTAAACACTAACCGATCAAGTTTGTTGGTTTATTATCTGATGAGTGGTAATGATGGAGACATGTGTGATCATAGTATACGGATAAATTTAAATTGGTTTGGCCCGTTTGCTTATTGTTTAGGGAAGGAGAAAAGTGGATTGCATTTAATGCACAACGTGTGATGAGTTACAAAGTCCAATGGAGCGGTGATCATGGAGCAGTTGGAATTGTCTTGAAGAATGTGAAGAGATTGTCATGATTTCTAATGATCGAGAGTGAACTGACTTGTTTGTAATCTCGATCATGAGAATTAGGTTTTCGTTGTGTTACCGACCTAATTGATTTGTATTTAAGGTCAATGAAGTTGTTTGTAAAGGTTGTTGGTAAGGTTGATAGAAAACCTATTATGTGTGTGGTTGCCCAACCAGTGAATGGATCTGCACTTTGAGTGAAGGCAAATTGAAGCTTATAAGGATCTGATCAAGCAAAGATAGTGCTACTCAGATAGATCAAGAAAACCTGTTGTTTTCTAACAATTACAACAGAAGTAAAATCCCTTAACCGGGTAAACTCTAACAAGCTTGGTTACTCATTAAATCCTCTAACAAGGTGGTCCATTAGCTTGGATTCTTAAATCCTCCAGCGAGGTTACTCCTAACAGGGTATTGTGCTTCTAACAAGGCATATATGTAAATCCCTAAACTAGGTGATTCCTAACCGGAATCAATTCTTAACATGACTTATTGTAAAGATCTAACAGGCTTTGGATCCTAACAGGGAAAAATTCAAAATAGTTCAGATAGTTATCCTTGTGAGTCCCATCTCGTTGTGGTTTTTACCTATTTGGGTTTTCCACATATAAATATTTGTCTCAAGTGGTGAATGCTTTTGTGGCTGTGATCTTATTTGTTGATATGATTAACTTCTGATAAGGCATGTTAAGTATAAGCATTGAGAGATGAATATGTTGAGTTATGATTAAGCATTGTTGATGTTTACAAGATTGAAGGTGTTTACTGTTAAAGATGTCATAACAGTTAAATCGGTTAATGTCAAGTATCCCTATGAATATTGATCTTGACTAAGATATGTTTACTTTGTTTAACTGATTTTGAGTTTGGGAACTTTATTATCAGTTTTTCAACATATTGATTCACCCCCCCTCTCAGTATTCTACCTAATACTTATTCTTTCATCATACCATTAATTGGTATCAGAGCTTCTCAGGTCCTCTTAATCTAAAAGTCTAATAGCTTGATGAAAAGATCTTGTAGATCATGATGAAGAAAGAAGGTCCGAAGTTTAACAAAGATAACTATAGAATATGGAGTGACAAAATGAAGATTTACATTAAGAGTCTTGGTAGTTAGTATTGGGATCATATAGAACATAAGTATACTACACCTACTAGACCCCTAACTGATGATCAGAAGAAAGAACAGCAAGAAAATCACTAGGCATTAGAAGCTATTATCAGTTCCCTGTCTGATGCTGAATATGTAGATGTTCATGGTCTTGAAATTGCATATGAAGTATGGAAGAAACTTCAAGATATCTATAGTATTGATGAGCATGTCAAGATTGCTAAAGAAGAGAGTTTAAGAGGCAAGTTTGATGACATGAGAATGTCTGAAGGTGAGAACATCCAGTAGTATGCTCAAAGGATCAAAGAGATAGTTGGAGAGATAAAGAGTGTAGGAGGGAAAGTGGAAGATGCCACAGTAATCAGTAAGGTACTGAGAACCCTGCTACCGGTCTATGCTATCCGAGTTGCAGCTATTCAGGAGCTAAAATTCATTGACAAGACAAAGGTAAATCTTGACTCTATTATTGGCAAACTTACTGCTTTTGAACTAAATGGCTATGATGGCAACGTATAGAAATCAGAATCTGCATTTAGATCTTTTGTCTCTAACCCATCTATGACAAGAAGTAGAGATACCGACCATAGTTATGAACCTAGATCCAGCAAAGATGCTGATGATGAAGACAACTTAGTGGAACTTGAAGCATTATTGGCAAAACGACTGCCTAGAGGCACTAGTAAATATAGAGGTAAGATACCTTTGAAATGTTTTGCATGCAACTAGATTGGTCATATAGCAGCAAACTACCCTAATGGTGAAAATGATTACAAGAGAGACAAATTTAAGAAGTACAAGGGTAAAGGCAAGAGAGATTGTCTTGTAGCTATTGATAGTGGTATTATTGATGATGAATCTGATGATGATGCTATTGAAGATATTGTGTTTCTAGTGATTAAGGAAAAAGTATCAGATTAGAAGGCACTAGTATCCAGAATGGATAACTCGGATGATTGGATCATTGATAGTGGTTGTTCACATCACATGACCGGTGATCAGAGCAAATTTCTTTTCCTGAAGGAATTTGATGGCGGTGTTGTTAGATTTGGCCATGACTCACCCTATATGGTAAAAGGTAAGGGAGTTATTTCTCTTAATGGGAAGAGCAGTGCTGATGGTGTCTATTGGGTTGAAGGCCTAAAACACAATCTGTTAAGTGTGGCACAACTTAATGACAGAGGATACCCACTGGAATTCAGAAATGGTATATGCAGAATCTTTGACAACAAAGGAGAATTGATTGCAATCGATAAACAAACCAAAGGTAATCTGTTTCATCTCAATCCTAAAGTTAGCAATTGTTTGATTGCAAAAATAGATGATAGCTAGCTTTGGCATAGGAGATTTTGTCATTTAAATTTTGACAATATTATTAAAGTGAGCAAGTCTAAGACAGTAAGAGGTCTGACTCAGCTAGACAAACTGGTTAATGCTCTTTGTAAATAATGTCAACTAGGAAAGATGACTTCCTCAACTTTCAAGATCAAGTCCTTCTCAGCAAAGCACTTGTTAGATTTGGTTCATACAGATCTATGTGGACCAATAAGAACAAGAAGCATTCAAGGTGACAGATAATTTATGATCTTCACTAATGATTGTTCAAGGATGATGTGGGTCACATTCTTGAAGGATAAGAATGAAGATTTTGGAAAATTCAACACATTTAGAGCCTTAATTGAGAAAGAGAGTGACAAGAAGATAAAATGTCTAAGAATAGATCAAGGCAGTGAATTCACTTCTGCAGAGTTCACTAAATATTGTGATGATAATGGTATCAAGTGACAACTTTCTGCACCAAGGACACCACAACAAAATTGTATAGCAGAGAGAAACAACCGGTCAGTGGTTGAAGATGCTAGAACTATGTTGATACGAGGAGGTGTATCAAAAAACTTTTGGAAAGAAGATGTAAGTACAACTATCTACACAATGAACCGAGTTCTGGTGAAAAGAGGTAAGGACAAGACCCCATATGAATACTGGTATGGGAGATCACCTGATTTTAGCTATTTTAAAATATTTGGTAGCAAATGTTTTATTAAAAGAGGGGACTACATAAGAAAGTTTGAAACTAAGAGTGATGAAGGCATATTTCTTGGCTATTCCACCAAGAGTAAGGCCTATAAATGCTTCAACAATCGGACACAAAAAATTGTTGAGAGTGTTGATGTTTGTGTAGATGAATGTCTTGAAATATCAAAAGGAACCAGTTCTAAGAAGAAGGATGAAGATCCCTGCATTTTGCTTTTAGATCCTAAAACTGTTAAGTCAGAAACCAGTAAAGCAAATCTTGATGTACTTGTTCAACCAGAACAAATAAACTCAGAGGAAGATGACAATGAAGAAGCTGAACCTGAAGAGAATGATCATGTTATTCCTAGGTATGTGAGACTGAATCACAATCCTAAACAAATAATTGGGGATAAGGATGCTGGAGTACTAAATAGAAGGAGAATAAGAGAGAATTCTTGCATGGTATCCACCTTTGAACCTAGAAATGCTAAGGAGGCATTTGGTGATGATCATTTGGTGAAAGCTATGGAAGAGGAGTTGGAACAAATTGAGAAGAACACTTGGACCCTGGTACCCCAACCGGTAAACAAGAATTTTATAGGTACTAAATGGGTATTTAGAAACAAGTTAAATGAAGAAGATGTTGTACTTCGCAATAAGGCAAGATTAGTATGAAAAGGTTATGCACAAGAAGAAGGAGAAGACTATGGAGAAACTTTTGCACCAGTAGCATTACTGGAAGGTTTCAGAACACTACTTGCATTTGCAGCTCATAAGAAGTTCAAAATATACTAGATGGATGTCAAGTCTACATTCTTGAATGGGATACTGGAAGAAGAGGTCTATATAGAGCAATCTGATGGTTATGCATTGAAAGATAAGGAAGACATGGTATGCAAACTACATAAAGATTGGTATGGATTAAAGCAAGCACCCAGAGCATGGTATGAACAATTTCATACTTATTTGATGAAGATAGGCTTTGATAGAAGCAATAATGACAACAACATTTATCTCAAGTTTGAAGGAGATGATATATTGGTCAGTGAAGTATCTATAGATTACATTATATTTGGAGGAAATTATGACATAAGTAATTGTTTTGCAGATGAAATGAAGAATGAATTTGAGATGTCATTAGCAGGGGAAATAAAAAATTTCATAGGCTTATGGATACAACAGATGAAGAATGGTATTTTCATTACTCAATCCAAGTATGTGAAGGAGGTTTTGAAGACTTTCGGTATGAGTGACTGTAAACCAGTTGGAACCCCAATGGTTATAGTTTGTAAATTGTCCAAGGAAGATGCATCTAAGTCTATAGATGAAAAGGAATACATGTCAATGATTGGCAAACTACACTATGTTGTTCACAGTCAACCATATATTGCCCATGCAATTGGTATTGTGGCTAGATTTCAAAAGAATCCAAAGGAGGCACATCTGATGGCAACTAAGAGAATGTTTAGATATCTAAAAGGTACTGTTGACTATCAATTATGGTATCCATATGGTGGAGATTTGGACTTACAGGCATACATAGATGTTGATTGGCCAAGAAATATTGATGACCAGAAGAGTACTAATGGTGGAGCATTCTTTCTAGGAGGAAGGCTAGTCTCATGGAGTAGTAAAAAGCAAAGTTGCACTTTAGAATCTACTATTGAAGCTAAATATGTAGCAGCTTATATGAATTCCACACAAGCTATGTGGATGAGGCACATTTTGGAAGGTTTGAAGATGAAAATCTCAGAACCTATAAGGATTTTGTGTGATAATACAAGTGCAATAAAGATTTCTAAAGCTCCCATTTTGCATGCAAGGACTAAGAACATTGAATTGAAATATCACTTCTTGAGGGAAAAATTTCAAAGTAAAGATGTTATCTTGGAGCATGTTTCTACCAAGGAGCAACTTGCAGATATCTTTACCAAACCTCTGCCTAAGACCACATTTGAGTATCTTAGAAGACAATTGGGGGTTGTCCCTCTTCATGAAGTTAGTTGAACATGATATTGATTGCATCAATCTCTGAATTACTTGTAGAATCTTAAATGGATTGATGAAGGAGTGGATGTATTCCATAGAGGGAGCATCAAGTTGTAGAATGATGTTGATGCACAGTGAGAGCAGAATTACATGTTTTACGTTCACTTTGGCATTGCTGTCAAAGGGGGAGAAGAATTATGTGATTGGAGGAGAAGAATTGTGTGTCTGATAAGGTGAATACTTGGTAATGTAAACCAGGATTCCTACTCACTAATATCATAAGCAATCAGAGGCGTTGATATTTGTATTGCCATCAATGCCAAAGGGGGAGATTGTTGGCATTTTGAGTTTGTTTGGCATTTTGCATAGAGATTACATCAATTATATGTTGTCATTGATGTCAATTGAACCGGTAAATGGTGTAGTCACACAAATTTGTCTAGCTTAATTAAATAAATATTTGCTATTTATTTGATTAAAAATCCACTAGCCATCAGTTAATTAAATTAATATTTAATTAATTCATCTCCAAACATTCTTCTATTAATTAAATAAATTATTCAATTTATTTTAATTAATTCATTAAATCAAATTCCAATCAATTAAATAAATAAAATCTATTTATTTAATTAAAATCCCCTATTCCTCTTTTAAATGAATTAAATAAAAATATTTATTTAAATCATTATCCCCCCCACTTGCATTTTCCTACAAATGCAACTTGCACACATTTATTGAAATAAATGAATTTTTATTTTAATAAAATCCTATTTTCCCTCACCCACCAAATCCACTTGCAAAATCAAATCCCCTTCTAGATTCTTCTAACCCCTTCCTAATTAGCCTAATCAATCCCCTAATTATTGTTACATTCCTAAGAAAAATGGAGTCACTTCTCAAAGACTCCAAAGTCTTTGAAAAGCATTTAATGCTTTGTGTGTTCAACAAATTAACCCCCAAAGTCTTCCAAGACCACTAATGGCTCTTACATGACCATTTATGGCTCTTACATAACCATTTACGGTTATTTCAAACTTGTCTCCCCAAACATTTATTGTTTTGACCATATTTATCCATTTCACATTTGCACAAGAGTTTATCCATTGGATAAAAGCTTTATTCTTTGAATAAAGAGTTTATTCATTCAACCAACCTTGACTTTAAACTCCCAAGGTCATGTCAAGCATTAAATGCTTATTCCCTCTCCTCTCAACCTATCTCACATTGACACTTGTCATCCTAGGATTGGGTTGAAAGCTCTCACATGGATTTGAAATCATTCAATCCTGACCCTTGTTGAGATTGCTCAATCTCAACCATCCATTGCTCCATTTTTCCTATAAATAGAGCCCATTTCTTCATAATCCAAATCCTAAAAACTTGTATGCATTTAAGCTATAGGCATTTTAAGAGAGTATTTTAGCATAATCAACTAATATATTGTCATTTTGGTTAAAATAAATCATTTTAGCATCAATAACTTAATATTAGCTTTTCATTTTACATTTGGAGCACAATACTACAATCTCAATCCTCCATAAGCATCCATAGTGCAAAAAGCTGCTGAGAGCTACACTATTTTGGAACTTGGAGAGGAGAGGAACAAGGGAGAAGGAGCTAAGACCATGCTAAGAGGCATTTGGAGATGTCTCATTATCTTTGCTTCGTTTGTTAGATATATTAGCATGATTTTAGTATCTCTCTTGATATGCTTGTTTAGATTAGTTTTTGATTGACTAACACTAACGGTTTCTTGTCTTGTGTGTTATTTATCATTGACTAACCTTGTCCATTTTGCAGAGCATCATTTGGTGAACCCGATGTGAATCGAAACACCAAAAATATCATCATTTTTAACAAACTAACATGTCTGAATGTTGAAAGTGTCACACAGGTTGCGCTTTGGCACTATTGAACACGTTCTAGCGCTATCGATACTTATGGTTTTAGCGCTATTGTTCTTACAATAGCGCTATTATCTCAAGTTCAGCGCTTTTGGAACTGTTTTGGCACTTTTGACGTTGTTTTGGCGCTATTAACCATTTTTCAGCGCTTTTGCCTCTCTATCTTTCCCCTTCTTTAAGTGCTTTTGTGTTAAATAGCACCTCTATTCAAATGCAGACTAGCGCTATTGTAACAAAATGTCGTAAAAATCACCTTGTAACCGAAAAAAAGTGAAGATTTTAGGCTTGTGGAAGCCCCCCTTGGACATAAATTTTACTAACAATTTGTTGTTTGTGCAGGTTTAAAACTCACCATTAAAAAATCACAAACTTGTCTTTTGGTGCTTTTAAAACTTGAACAAAAACAAAATTTCATTGCTTTCTAGTTAGGGTCACTCGTCTTTTGGTGCATTAAAACCGAACAAACAACTTTTTTTTTTTTGCAAGTTAGGAAACAAACTTCGTTTTGGTGCTTAAAATCAACAAAACAAAATTTATTTTCTTGCATCAACTTAAAGAAATTTACAATCAACACTTTGTTTTGGGCAATCTAAAAAGAACAAGCCATTTTTTCAAGCTCAAAAACAATTTTACTTCAAGCAAAGACATGTTTTTCATTAAGTTGACCAGTATTTCCAAATTCTAGATTACAAAACACATGCCTTTGGAAGTTAAAAAGAACACCATGGCTGTTGGAGCAACATCTCCAAATAGTTAGATCACATTGCAATGGTGGGTTAAAAAGAACAAGTGTTTTTGTGCTTGGCACACTTGTGCAAAAAGTCGATCGAGTGGTCCCACTTCTAACACACACTATCCTCTCCCTTGGCTTTCGCGGTCCTAGGTGCAAGAGAAAAGTGTTAGTAACACTCAAAATTTTTATCTTTTTAAGAGAGGCCTACCAAGAGACACATCACTCTTGGGAATGACCTCACGCGGTAAATCCTTTGAGCTGCTATAGAAATCAGGTGAGAGCGAAAGCTGTAGCCTTGGGTATAGTTGTTCCTACAGTGTAACTGGCCGAAAGCACAAATGGGCCCCACCACTGGTTACAAGGCTCTTAAGTGAGTCATTGTAGAATGAACTTATGTCCAAAAACATCGAACATGACTAAACACCTTTAAGTAGTAGCCCACCCATTCTATTGATTGAGGATATTTGCGATATAATTTAGTGCAAGAGCATAGATGGTTTTGCTCTCAAGATACTCACCATACATATTTCCTTGAGTAGAAACATAGCTTTTTGAAAAGTCACTTGTGGCTTGATAAAAGTGGTGACTCCCCCATCATAGGGATCATCTATTTGTTATGCTCATGCAAGACTTAGTACATCACATCCTTACCTGCCACGGTGGGATTCATAAGGTATGTAGTACCAAAGTCAAAGAAATATCAAGATGTGGGCTAAATTTATCACAACTAGCCATTTGACCTTAGGGATAAAGAGTGTTTGAAGTGTTTTCATTTTAGTCAAGACCAAGTGCAAATTGAGCCGACTTCAGGCTTTGGAAATACACCTTAAAATACATCTAAAGGAAGGGTCATATACAAGTCCAAGGATTGGGTTGATCTAGACCCATACTCATTTGTGCCTTTGAGGCAACATTCTTGTGTTTGTGTGCTTGCTTTGTTTTCTTGTCAAAGAAAAATAAAAAAAATCAATCCCAAAAACAAAGTATTCATCCAACCAAAACACATCAAAAACAAAGTGCCAAACAGAAAAGAGTCAAAATTTTATGACCATTCTTCACATCTTGCAAAAGAAGAAGCGTCATCAGAATATCAACTTGAAAAGAAGACCATTAAGCTCAAAGGCTTTGATCAAAAGGAGGAAATTCTTCTATATAAATAGACAAATCTTTGTCTCACATAGAGTCTTTCTGCGTCACATGCGTCTCTATCTTCAAGGCAAAACAAACGAATTTGATTCAGAGACTTTGAACGGCAAAGCTTTTATGCAATATAGAGCTCTGAGTTATCGCAAAAATCAAGGAGGTAAGATTAATCCCAACTTTTTCCCAAACGTCTGTATCACATACAACACAGCTCAAGAAATACCACCAACACCTAAAAGGAAAGAGGTAGAGTTTGTCCCATTTGTAACACAAAGTTTTTATTGAAAGTTGAAAACATTTTCATCCATCATCTTATTTATACATCATCACTTCATCATCCAATCCGTTCCAACTCTCAAAACATTAAGAGGTTCTTGCTCCAAGTTCTCTTTTTAGATATTGCTTGAATCAAACGCATCACATGACTTTTTAGATTGTTTCTACATCTAGGATAAGCTCATCCTAAGAGACACATCTACGCAGGTTAAAACTAGTTCATGAGTGAATCCTCTCATTACTAGGTAGTTAAATCTGTAACACATCTCAAATTTCTCTACACCTTATCACATCAAAAACTTATCAAACAAACAAGCAATTCAAAGAAGAAATTTTGGTTACATCTACCTTAAAAGTGCTAGAGATCCACATGCAACACAATTCACCAACCATCAATCTCTCATTTCATCAAAAACTCATCATCATTTTTACTCAACTTCAACAAAGACTCATAAAGCAAAATGGCTCAAACCCGATCACAGTCGAGGCAACGAGAAATAGAAATGGAAGGGGAAGAAGAGGAAAATCTCAATGAATTTCAAGAAGCCCTTGGAGGAAATGCGAATGATGAAAATCCAAGTACTCCTACTCCTGCAACAACAGAAAGGGCCCAGCATAACCCTCTCTTTAATAGACTGTTTGTCGAAATACTCAAGAGCAATGCAGATGCTCACTTCTTAAGACTTGCCCAAGAAGGAGCAAAACTCCCCTCTAACTTTGATCTTGCCCAATTAAGACAAGCATCAGAAAGACAAAGTCACCATGAAGAGGAAAGAGGTAGAGATCCCATCAGATATAACATTCCTTGAGGTAACCCACCACCTCCTCCTCCAAATGAAATGGAGATGTTGCAGCAACAAGTCGAGAATCTCGCCCAACAACTTCATAGTGGTGTCAGAACTAACCAATTCTCACTCAATGACATCTGTCCCTATCCTTTTGATAGGAATCTTTACATGCCACCATTTCCACGCGGATTCGAAACACCCAAATTTGAAAAATATAGAGGAAAGGGGGACCCCATGATCATGTCAGAGAATTTCATTCCACTTGTCTTGAAGTGGCATATGAAGACACCTACCTAATGCACCTTTTTCCCCAAAGCTTGGGAGGAACAACCACATCATGGTTTTCTCACTTACCAGGTGGCATTAGAACATTTGAGGAACTCATCCAGAAGTTCCTAGCACATTACTCTCATAACATTGAATGTGACATCACCATGGCTGATCTATGCAACACCAAACAAAAACCAGGTGAACTATTCTCAGTATTCCTACAACGATGGTGCCAAATGTCTAGCAGACGTTCTCTTTAGTTACCTGAAAGATAACTAGTGGAAATATTCATTTCCAACTTAAACGAAGAAATGGAATTTCACTTGGATGTCAAAGACACAGACTCTTTTAATGATATGATCACCAAGGGTTTGAAATGTGAGTAGGCCCTCATCAAGAAAGGACTCATCAAAATCTTTAATGAACCGAAAGATGGTCCTCGCTCGTGCTTCAATAGTGATAAACCAAGCTTCTGGAATAAAAACAAGAATATCATCAATGATGGGGTTGTGGATGCCCGGACTATCCAAAACGCACAACCTGTGGTTCGGTTTGCAAGACAAAATCCTCCACCTCAGAACAACACAAATGTTCCTTCTAATCAAGGTCGCATCACATCTCATGATGAACCAAGACCTCGTCAGCAAAAACAAAAATGAACATACACTCCCTTAGGAGAACCCATTGAAACAGTATTGCGACAACTCATTTCTGAAAATTTGGTCACTCTACCTAAACTATCAAACTATGAGCCTCAGGTCAAACCGGCATGGTGGAGAGATACTGAACACTGTGAATTCCATCAAGGGAGAGGACACAAGACAAGTAATTGTCACCGATTGAAAGATCTCATTCAGGATCTTATTGATCGAGGAGAAATTGAAATTGAAGGACATGACCCAAAAACAACAAATAATGATGATTTGATGTTCAAAAATCCACTTCCATCACAAGATCAAAGGGGTCCTTCCACTTCCAGGTGAGGCATTGATACCAATGATTATACACAGGCTGCATATAATTACACTATAAATCATCTGTATGATGCCAGTGAACAAGTTGCAACTATAACCTTCAAAAATCCCAACTCAAATTGCAATGTTGTTACATGTCATGGCAAGGTCACCATAAAGGCAGCTCCACAAGGCACCACCTCCATCCCAAAGTAGTACAATCTTGTGGAACAATTAGACAAAATGTCTACGCTTATATCCATTTTAGAGCTATTGCGCCTATCGCCATCCCATAGAACTATCTTGGATCAAGCACTCCAAGAGGCGTCAGTCCCTGCAAATCTGAATACAGACCAATTTCAAGCCATGGCTGGAAGTCTAAAGTCATCACCTTGTCTCACTTTTTTCGAAAGTGACAACTCTTCTTTCTAGCAACCTCATAACGATTCGCTACACATTGAAGGCTTTATTAACCAGCATAGAATCAAGCGAGTCTTGATCGATAATGGAGTAGGCTTGAATATTTGTACACTATAGTTGGTCACCGCATTGGGATATGTGGTAGAATTAGTGGATCCTTGTAAGAAGATCACAATCAAAGCCTATGACGATGCAAAGCGTTCATCCAAAGGAGTTGTGGTACTACCAATCCGAGTGGGCCCTGTGGTAAAGCACATCATCTGTCAGGTTCTGGACCTTCCTCTGCCATAAAATCTATTGTTAGGGAGACCTTGGATACATGCCATGCAAGCCATTCCATCTACCTACCATCAATGTATCAAGTTCCCACATAATGGTGTAGAGATCACAATCCTGGGTGATGCAAATCCCTTTGCGTTTTGCCATAATATCAGCCATCAACCAGAGATTACTGTTCCTAATAATAGAGAAGCCATTTCCTCCACATCATATATAAGTCCCGCCTCTCTTGCTAGTTCGAACACCACTATACCAAAGCAAGAAAAGCTTAAGATGAAAGTAGCAAAGGAAGGTCCTGGAGAATACAACTTGAGTCAACTCTTTTGTGTGGAACAGATGCCCACTTCTCCTAAAACACATGGTAAACCACAGTGGTTACTCCAGCAACCACTGATCACGCCAGCATGTGCTTTGATGCCTTTCATCCTTGGAAAGAGTCAAGAGGAAGAAACCCACGATGAGGACCTAGCGAAATGGATCTATAAAGATCCCATCACCATTGATATCCCGCCAGTTAAACTTCCTACGGGTTAGTATGGCAAAGGTCTCCTCATTATGCAATGAATGGGATACGATGGTTAGAGTGCTTTGGGATATTACAAACAAGGACGACATGAACCTCTGCTGCTAGAATTAAAGCCCAAAGGTAATACAGGCCTAGGCTTTGAGAAAAAAATCTTTCCTAAACTCAGATTCAAAGGAAAACCCAGCAAACCATTATATCAACCTACTGCAAAAAGGACACCTTTCATCATTAAAGCAGCCTCAAGCACCATCCCAACTGCCCCATCGAGGCTCACAACTCCAACGCAACCATCACCAATGCCATCCATTCCACCAAATGAACCCATAATCCCATCAGCAACACCATTAGCAGCAGCAACTGTATCAGAACCCGTAGCAGTATCTATGGCACCAGCAGTTCCAGCAGAAGCCACTGAGTCAACACTGTCGATACTTCCTGTACCAGATTCTTTTATCCCCATCAAACTTCCTGTAGCACCGATCACTACAAAGGTACATAAACCAATCACACCTTCAGTGTTTAACTCAAAGGACATCCCAGTATGGTATAGTAATCGGATGCTGGAAAGTGATTCAGAGATCGACTCACATGAATGGGAATTTGATTCCGTGCAGCTTAATACTTCAGATGAGGAAGACACATCACCACTTCCACCACACAAAGACATCCCTGTTTATGGAGAAGCACAGATAAAGACCACTTGGGTTCCTGAACTAGAAACATCTTCCATAGACCCTACGTCTCATCCTATGCCTGATTCTGATAGGGAGAGTACCATTGATGACCTTCACCATAACATCTTAACCCTCACTGATACATCTAATGCACTTAACCTAATCAATGAAGTAATGCCCATTATCCACCCTGAACTCATCGTATGGAACCAACCAAATCCCCCATGTCTTGACTTCTTCCAAAACGATGAGGCTATCATTGACTTTTTGGAAATAAGGGATAGCCTACCAAGTGGGGATCACAAAGTTGGATTCGCCATTGAACTTAATAGCACGACATACTTCAAGGTGGATGCCAAACCTTTCAGTTGCAAAAATATAACAATAAAACATGGATCTTCCAGTGAAAACCACACTGTGGCACTATTTGATCCAACAAAAGTAAAAAGAAAGAGCGTATCCAATGGTGAAAACCTCTCTGAGGTACTTGAGGATGAAGGGTTTGACATTCTCCCTGCTAATGCACAACAGGAATGATCAAACATCATATATAAGTCCTGCCTCTCTTGCTAGTTCAAACACCACTATACCAAAGCAAGAAAAGCTTAAAATGAAAATAGCAGAGGAAGGTCCTTGGGAATACAACTTGAGTCAACTCTTTTGTGTGGGACAAATGCCCACTTCTCCTAGAACACACGGTAAACCATAGCAGGTACTCCAGCAACCACTAGTCACGCCAGCATGTGCTTTGATGCCTTTCATCCTTGGAAAGAGTCAAGAAGAAGAAACCCAAGAGGAGGACTTAGCGGACTAGATCTATAAAGATCCCATCACCACCGATATACCACAAGTTAGACTTCCTATGGATCAGTATGGCAAAGGTCTCCTCATTATACAAAGAATGTGGTATGATGGTCAGAGTGCTTTAGGATATTGCAAACAAGGACGACATGAACCTCTGCTGCCGGAATTAAAGCCCAAAGGTAATACAGGCCTAGGCTTTGAAAAAGAGATTTTTCCTAAATTAAAATTCAAAGGAAAACCCAACAAACCATTATGTCAGCCTATTGCAAAGAGGACACCTTTCATTATCAAAACAATATCGAGCACCATCACAACTACCCCACTGAGGCTCAGAATCCCAACACAACCATCACCAATGCCACTCATCCCACCAAATGAACTCGTAATCCCATCAGCAACACCATTAACAGCAGCAACTGTATCAGAACCCGCAGCAGCATCCATGGCACCAGCAGTACCAATAGAAGCCACAGAGTCAATATTACTGATACTCCCTATACCAAATCCTTTAATCCCCATCGACCTTCCTACAACACCGATCACTACAAAGGTACATCAACCAATCACACCAGCAATATTTAACTCAAAGGACATCCTAGTATGGTATAGTAATCGGATGCTGGAAAGTGACTCAAAGACCGACTCACATGAGTGGGAAATTGATTTTGTACAACTTAACACTTCAGATGAGGAAGATGCATCACTACCTCAACCACGCAAAGATATCCCTGTTTATGGAGAAGCACAGATAAAGACCACTTGGGTTCCTGAACTGGAAACATCTTCCACAAACCCTACGTCTCATCCTACGCCTGATTCTGACAGTGAGAGTACCATCAACGACCTTCACCATAACATCTTAACCCTCACTGATACATCTAACGCACTTAACCTAATCGATGAAGTAATGCCCATTATCCACCTTGAACTCATCGAATGGAACCAACCAACTCCCCCATGCCTTGACTTCTTCCGAAATGATGAGGCTATCATTGACTTTTTGGAATTAAGGGATAACCTACCAAGCGAGGATCACAAAGCTAGATTCACCATAGAACTTAATAGCGTAGCATACTTCGGGGCGAATGCCAAACCTTTCAGCTGCAAAAATATAACAATAAAACATGAATCTTCTAGTGAAAACCACACTGTGGCACTGTTTGATCCAACAAAAGTAAAAAGAAAGAGTGTATCCAATGGTGAAAACCTCTCTGAGGCGCCTGAGGATGAAGGGTTTGGCATTTTCCCTACTAATGCACAACAGGAACGATCAACGATTCTCATCGAGGAAACCAGAGAATACAATGTGGGTACTCCTGAAAATCCTCATATCATACATCTGGCATCTCTTCTCACTCCAGAGGAACAGCCTAAATTTATAGAGTTCTTCCAAAAGCATCAGATCAACTTTGCATGGTCATATGCAGACATGCCTGGGCTTGATCCTGATTTAGTCATGCATCACCTCATCGTAGCAAAAGGAGCCAAACCTGTCAAGCAGAAGCTTCGCAAGATGCATCCTCAAATTGCCGTAGTAGTCAAAATAGAACTCAAGAAACTCCTAGATGTTGGTTTCATTAGACCAATTGATTATGCAGAATGGATCTCCAACATTGTGCTTGTCAGCGAGCCAAAAGGGGGCATCCGCATTTGTATGGACTTCAAAGATCTAAATAAGGCATGTCCTAAGGATGACTTCCCCCTACCAAATATCAACATCATAGTAGATCTGACAGTAGGACATGCCATGCTTTCACTCATGGATGGCTTTTCAGGATACAATCAGATAAAGATCGCACCAAAGGATCAACATAAGACAGCCTTCACATGTCCATGGGGCACATATTGCTGGAATGTAATGCCTTTCGGCCTAAATAATGCAGGAGTGACCTATCAATGAGCAATGACCACCATCTTCCATGACATGATGCATACTATGATGGAAGATTATGTTGATGACTTACTAGCCAAATCACTCACTAGAGAAGGGCATCTCCATGTCTTAGATAAAATCTTTGATAGACTGGAACAATACCATGTTCGACTTAACCCAAAGAAATGTGTCTTTTGAGTAACCTCCGGGAAGCTTCTAGGATACATTGTCTCAAGCAAAGGTATTGAGTTCGATCCTGCAAAGGTAAAAGCAATCATGGAAATGCCACCACCAAAGAATATCAGTCAACTAAGGACATTACAAGGGCAGCTTCAATCCATCCAAAGATTCATTGCACAGTTGGCAGATAAATGTCACCCATTCACGCACCTGCTATACAAGAACATCCACTTTCAGTGGGATGCCAGATGCCAGCAAGCATTTCAGACGCTTAAAGACTATCTCATGAATCCACCATTGTTGATGCCACCAGATCCAAGTAGACCATTGTTACTCTATATCTCAGCAACAAGTACAGCATTGGGTGTACTACTGGCACAACATAATACGGAAGGAAAAGAGTGTGTTGTTTACTACATCTCTCGCACACTAGTGGGCTATGAATTCAATTACACACCTATTGAGCAAGCTTGCCTAGTAGTAATCCTGGTAGCCACTAAACTGAGGCACTATCTATCAACACATAAAGTACAACTCATTACAAAGATTGATCCACTCAAGTATTTACTTAGCAAAGCAGCATTGACAGGCCGCTTGGCCAAATGGGTGATCATTCTAAGTGAATTTGACATCGAGTATGTGGATCGTAAAGCTATCAAAGGTCAAGTTATTATGGATCAGTTGGCTGATGCACCCCTCATAGGCGATCATCCTCTCATTTCCAATTTTCCTGATGAAGAGCTATTCATGATCACAACGACACAACCATGGAAACTATACTTTGATGGTTCATACACTAGGCATGGCTCGGGGGCAGGCATTTTGTTTATCACACCTCAAGGTGACAACATCCCGAAGTCTTACAGGCTCACATTTCCATGCACAAACAACATAGTAGAGTATGAGGCCTTGATCACAGGACTCAGGCTAGCAGTACAATGGAAATTACAAGAACTGCAAGTATATGACGACTCACAACTCGTCATTTGACACGCAATCGATGAGTATCAGACCAAGGATGATAAACTCATGCCATATAAGCAAATGGTGGACAATCTAAAAACATCATTTACTACTATCACTTTTGAGCAGATACCAAGAGATCAGAATCGAACTGCTGATGCTATGGCTACCATCGCATCTCTCCTAGATCTTCCACAGAATTCAACACGCTACGAGTTCTTGGTAGAATAGCTTTGGATTCCCGCTTATGATATCCCCGAATCTGAAATGATATGTCACCTTGTCAGTTCTGAATCCCCATGGTACGGTGAGTTCTACACCTATCTCCGCGATCACACCCTTCCTCCCAACCAATCAAATAACCAATGTAAAACCTTCATTCACCAAACTGCTCGATATACCATTATTGCCGAAACCCTATACTGACACAGTCTTGATGGTACTCTCCTTTGATGTCTGGAACAAGGTGAGATAACAAAGGCTTTGGAAGAGGTACATGAAGGAATTTGCGGGACTCACTCAAGTGGTCCGTCACTAGCCATGAAACTCATGTGAGCTGGATATTATTGGCCATCTATGGAAAAAGATTCTTACTACTTTGTCAGAAAATGCAAGAAATGTCAAGTTCATGGCAACCTGATACATGCACTAGCCCAGGAACTGCAACCAATCACAACACCATGGCCTTTTTGTCAATGGGGCCTTGACCTTGTGGGTAAGATTCATCCATCTTCATCCAACGACCATAAATTCATTATTACCGCCACCGAATATTTCACAAAGTGGATCGAAGCTGTTCCACTTACCCAAGTCACCGGCAAGCAGATCGCCTCATTCATCCTCAACTACATCATCTGCCGGTATGGTGTGGCCATGTCCATCATCACAAATAATGGTCTTCCTTTCAAAAATCAGGATGTCCGTGAACTTTGTGAGAAATTTCATATCCAACACCGCTTTTCCACTCCCTATTACCCACAAGGCAATGGTCAGGCCGAAGCATCCAATAAAAATATATTGAGGATCCTAAAGAAGACAGTCAATGATGCCAACTGTGATTGGCATGTTCAACTAAATCCAGTGCTATGGGCATATCGAACTAGCATTCGAACCCCTATAGGTGCAACTCCTTATTCATTGGTCTATGGTGCAGAAGCTATCTTGCCTATTGAGGTCAAGATACCATCATTACGGGTTTCCTTGCACAATCTCATCAATGACGAAGCCTATAGAGTATCCCATCTTCAGGACTTAGAGTTACTTGATGAGAAACGACAAGCTGCATACAATCACCTCAAAGCCTATCAGCAGTGCATGAGTAGAAGCTACAATCACTGAGTTAGATCTCGTACATTTGAGGTAGGTGATCTTGTTCTACGAGAGAATCCTTGCAACCAACCAAAAAGAGAACATCAGGGCAAGTTTGAATCAAATTGGCTGGGCCCATATGTTGTCACTGCTATATTCGGGTCCAGGGCATATCAGTTGGCTACATCAGAAGGAGAACCGCTCGCAGATCCAATCAATAGCATGCACCTCAAATGGTTTTATACCTAAAGCTGTACAGAGCATCAGGCTCCCCTGCATACCAGAAAATACCAAAAACATTTAGAAAAATGCCCTGGAGAAATACAAAAACATTCAAAAAAGTAAAGAAAAATCATGCATCCAAACAGTGAACAACCACTCTTGTGGCACCTTGGGTAAGTACGATGGTGAAAACCTGGCAAACAGGTGCCACTCGTAAAGATAATGGCTCTAGTATCTTTCAGGCTCATTGCGATCACATTCATATATACACACATCCATCCATCCAAACCATGGCTTGTTATTTGATCTGTAATCAGAGATAGTACTTCATGTGTCTTGCATCCCACTTTTTCATAGTCATGTCTACACTTGGGGGCAATACCCTTAAAAACTAGATGATGGAAGTGGGTTCTACATTACTGGTGATTCATTGGCAAAAACATTCAAAAAGGTTTCACAAAATCCAAAAATAGTGAAAAACCATCGAAAATCAAAACAAAAACATGGCAACACATTGTACATATTCATCCGAGCAGATACAAAACAAACATTGACACAATACTCACAAAATGACTACTTATCAATCGACCAAAACAATCAAACTGTCTTCAACAGGGATGCATCCTTCCTTATCAAAACAAAGACAAAAGTGACATTTTCTTTGACAAGAAAACTATGTTAAGCTATCAAATACTTGGTTGATTTATGAGTACAATCATTTGTTTATCTATATCGGGATCTTGCAACATTGTTTGTGTATCTTTGGCACATTATTTCCGATGAAGTTCTGGGGCATGTACTAATGGTGTCTACATGGGAAGTTCACTAAGCTACGTAATCTTATGCCAAATGCAATCATAGATCATTATGGCTTGCTGACTGCAGCGTATACCTCGACCATATGAGCATGAACCATTACCAAGGATCCATATTCTTTATTCTTTATGTATATACTGTTTGTTTGTAGGTACAATGCTCTTTCTTTGGTTCCTCCTACCTCATCCAAACTGGATAAAGGTTTTATCTCTTATTATGGTATGCACTTGTCTCAGGATATAATCAGCCTAAGATCAAGGAGGATGATCCAAGTCATGCATGAACGGAGATAATCCTTGTCTATTCCGCAAGCAATACTCTGGTCGACTTGACCCTTATATCAAGTCGTTTGTATTAACTTGCTATATAAAATCCATGTAAGGAATACTCAGGTCATCTTGAATCATTATGTCAAGATGTTTGTATTCTCTTCCAACATTTTAAAGCTCAATGATGAAAATAGAGCACTATGGATCATCATTTCATCTCATCTGTTTATATCTTGCATTCCGTTGCATATCACCCATCCATTCATTCATTCATATGTAGACTTTATATGCAAAAGTGACCATTAAAGCTGGTTTTGGATACAATCATGACCGAGTACTCTGATACATCATCAATGCATCATGCAAAGTCTCAAAAACCTTACATTCCTCATGGTCATATCATCATCGCATTTAGGTGCATCTTACATTAAGTACATTTATGTCATTTTTAACTTAACATTGCATATAGTTTTTCATTTTGGACATTAGTTTTCATTAAGCATTTACATCATTGCATCAATCATAAATAATTAGATTCACTTGTGGGATCAAATTGACTTTGATTGTTTTAAATCATTTACTATGCATTCATTTAGTGTCAAAATTATCCATCATCATTTCATTATCCTTTATCATTTATCATTGCATACATTCATTTATAATTAAAAAGTGCATTCATTCATCCAGTTATTAAAGTATCTTATTAGGCTCATTTTAGGATTCATTTCACATTACATTCATTATCCGTTTTTACTTGCATTAAGGTACAGTTATTAAAACCATAAGTTATAGTATCATCACATTATCATTTTTACTTAAAACATATTTAAGCATTTAGAATCATAAACCCATTTGTTTCCAAACATTGGCTCATCCCATTATATATATCCATTATACATATGCATTTGTTTAGGCATTATCATATAAACATTTGTACTTTACATTTTGTTTATCCATATTACATTCATCTAAAAACATCTAGATGCATATCCATACATAAAATCAATCATTCAACCATTGCATTAACATCATCGCATAAATCATCTCATCATTATATCGCAATAGGAAACACCAAAATCTTGTTCATACAGCATCATAAGCATACATCATCATCATGGCATTACATACATAAAGCATTACATCAAAAATCAAACAAATCATACATATATAAACCTGCATTCATATGTCAGTATCCCACATCATAAATCATCATAAAAACATGCATATAAGAAACATCTCATCAAATGCATACATATCCACATATCCATCAAAGCAATAAACTCATCATCCTGCATAAACATCCATACATATCAACTGCATATCATCAAAATATGGGATCTCCTCATATATCTCATCTCATATATCAGAGTACAATGAAGTCTACAAAATCGGCTACTAAGAGCCATCCAAGATACAGTCCAAAAAATAAACAATGATACAATACATACATGCAAAAATTCTCTCTCAAATGCCACTTTGGCCAGATGGTGTACCACCACCATCACCCCCTGCTCGCCCACTGGTGCCTACACCACTTGATCCATCTCTCCGTGGAGGCCTCATCGAACCACCACTCCCTCCTGCATCCCCTAATCTCTCCCTTCGTAGAGGACCCATCACACCCCCACTGCTCTGCACCCTCTGCGATCGCTCTGATTTGGCCTGCCGCATCTGAGAATAGCTAAGAGCTCGCTGACTAATTGGCACCACCTGCTCATATAAGCCCCGCCAGTAGTCTATCTCTACCTATGCTCTCTGCATCTCCCTCATCACCTCCCCTGTAGGTCCCTATTCTCCTACTCCCATCTGGACTCTCTGTTGTAACTTGGCCAATCTCTCCACTACACTATCCCTCTCCTGTAGCACCACTACTAGCTCTGCCTCCCATGCAAATAGCTGCACATCCCTAGCTACCACCTCCTCCTCCAAATCCTCTATCCAAGTCTGCAAGTGTGCTATCATATGATCCAGCAGATCTTCAGTGGCTCCCTCCCTGGTATCCATCGCTGCCTCACCTGTACCACCCTCTCTAGTAGTCCCCTCCCCTCTGTCCATCGGGATCTCCCTCTCCATCCCCCTCCCACTTAGCTGAACTCCCCCCGGTATCAATGGTCCTTGTGATATCTATAGAGGCAGTCCACCTCTCCCTCTCCGCTGACTCCACATCCCTAACCCACCACCTCCTCCTCCTCCACCTCCTCCACCTCCACCTCCACCTCCTCCTCCTCCTCCTCCTCCACCTGCCCTAGGTCCTTGACCTCCTGCTCTCCTCCATCTCTGTCCCCTCTCATCCTCAAAATCTGGGATCGGCTCTGCTAGATCTGATATCCGTAGGATCGGGTGCACTGCCCGGTACTGCATGTACTCATCTGTAACACCTGCATCCACGACCCTCGGTCGTATGTCCCATGGTCTCACCTGCAGTGTCCGGAACTCTGCCAGTGGCTGATCATATGGTAGCACTGGGCCCCATGCGTACCTCTCCTGAATAACCCGAGCATACTCTCCTGATCCACTGGGCAGTCCCTGCTGCCCTCCAAACTGTCTAAGCACTCTCCCGGGCACCTGTCTCTCCACATGGTATGAGGTCCTCCCAATGAGGAATCGAGTCATAAAAACATAAGGCAATGCCTCTGCGTCATCATCCCATGGCTCACACTCCAAGTATGGCCACCATATCACTGCATCCAGATCGTCTAATGCTCATCACCACCACTCTAACTTCCCCAGGTGGGGCTAACTCATCATGCCGCTATACATGAACATGTACGGCTGGTCTACTGCACGGAATCTCAGACTCACTGGTTGAGTCACTGGTAGGTGCTCCTAGGCCCAAATATGCAGCAACGTTATACCCACTGCTAAGGAACCCCTCTCCCGGTAAACCACCTCATGGAGCTCCTGGTATAGGTGCGCTAGCATACACGGCCCCCACGCAAATCGAGTCCCCTCGATAACCATCATCTCGATCACCTACCCCCACCCCATGATCAAACCATGTGATCACCTGTCTAGACAAAGCAGTCCTCCCATGATACCTGATAAGACTGCTGGTAGCGGCTCATATAAAGTAGCTATCTCCTCCCAAGCAATGGAGCCATCATCAATAAACACGTCCTCATCAAAAATCCTCTGCACTGCAAGAGTCCCCCAGGATCTGTCGTATGTGACCAGCTCCCCCCGAATCGGAATCCATAGAATGTGCCACACATTCTCTAGGGTCACTGTCATCTCCCCTATGCCAGATGGAAGGTGCACGTCTCACTGTGCCACCGCTCTGCTAATGCTGTGATCAATCCATGATTCATACGAATCACAGGCATGTGTATCACCTCATATAGTCCAGTCGTAGCAATGCAATCAATCTCTACCTCTGTCAATTGATCCCGCAATCCCTGTGTCGCAGGATGTCGCTCGTGTAATTGCAACATGCCTAGCTCCTCCTGCACATGGACATTCATCAATCATCATCAGTTGTTTTATTTTCAAACTTTCTTACGTTTAAACCTAGACTATCAACAGATACTTTGATCAAGTATCTTCGGGTCTAAATAGGTAAGAAATCATGGCCACCTAGACTTCAACGGGCATTTATTCTAACAAATGACCTACGCCTCATTAGGCTGCTATGGTTCAAAACAACTCCCAATTCACCTCGCCATCCACCCATCATTGGCATCAGAAGATTCTCTTCATCCAAACTGGGGCATATCTTTATCCTAAAGCAAAAGTGCTATTTTACCAGCAAAAGTGCTAGTTTCCAACAAAAGCACTACAACCCTAACAAAAGCGCTCAATCAGCTATCCCATAGTGCTCAAACTACAAATACACTAGAAAAACTACACAGTAGCACTAATCAAGCTCAATAGCGCTCAAACCTGACCTCAATAGCACTTATTAATCAATAGCGACTAAACATGCATACAATAGCGCTACAACAAAACAAAAGCGCTCAAACAATGGTGCAATAGCGCCATTGCGGCACAGTAGCGCTAGTTCATGGAGCAAAAGCGCCAAAATCGTAGTTCCAGTGCTCTTGCTCCAACCCAACTTGGACTCAGCTAAAAACATATCAAAATGCTTAAAAATTAAAAATTTGAATTTGCGTACCGCTGGTCCGTAGTCGTCTAGGCACTGGAACCCTCGTACTCGCTCAAATCTGTAATCAGCAATCGGTATCAGCATCTTGATTGCTGCTCGCTCCTCCAAAAGGTCACTATCAGAGCTCTAGTTTCACACTGGTCATGGTCACAAATGATCCCGTTTTCACCCCTTTCACCCCATTTATACCATTCGCCATCACCATAACTTCCCGCCGCTCACCGCCGTGAACTTCCCGAGCCCCCCATTTCTCCATTTTTCCCCCGTTTTCTTCTATTTTTCACTCATATGGCTAACTTCTTCTCTTCTAACACCCTACCAATTTTCATTCTTTTTTGAGAGATCACCCGATTTTTCAAAAAAATTCGGCCCATCTCTCGAGGGGGCATACCACCCATTAAATTCACATTTTATGGGGCATTTCTTCACACCAGTTTTTCTTTCTTTGAAACGACGTGATAAACCGCACCATCTCAAAGAGGGGCAAATGTAGTCACACAAATCTATCCAGCTTAATTAAATAAATATTTGCTATTTATTTGATTAAAAATCCACTAGCCATTAGTTAATTAACTTAATATTTAACTAATTCATCTCCAAACATTCTTCTATTAATTAAATAAATTATTCAATTTATTTTAATTAATTCATTAAATCAAATTCCAATCAATTAAATAAATAAAATCTATTTATTTAATTAAAATCCCCTATTCCTCTTTTAAATAAATTAAATAAAAATATTTATTTAAATCATTATCCCCCCCACTTGCATTTTCCTACAAATGCAACTTGCACACATTTATTGAAATAAATGAATTTTTATTTTAATAAAATCCTATTTTCCCTCACCCACCAAATCCACTTGCAAAATCTAATCCCCTTCTAGATTCTTCTAACCCCTTCCTAATTAGCCTAATCCATCCTCTAATTATTGTCACATTCCTAAGCAAAATAGAGTCACTTCTCAAAGACTCCAAAGTCTTTGAAAAACATTTAATGCTTTGTATGTTCAACAATTTAACCTCCAAAGTCTTCCAAGACCACTAATGGCTCTTACATGACCATTTATGGCTCTTACATAACCATTTACGGTTATTTCAAACTTGTCTCCCCAAACATTTATTGTTTTGACCATATTCATCCATTTCACATTTGCACAAGAGTTTATTCATTCAACCAACCTTGACTTTAAACTCCCAAGGTCATGTCAAGCATTAAATGCTTATTCCTTCTCTCAACCTATTTCACATTGACACTTGTCATCCTAGGATTGGGTTGAAAGCCCTCACATGGATTTGAAATCATTCAATCCTGACCCTTGTTGAGATTGCTCAATCTCAACCATCCATTGCTCCATTTTTCTTATAAATAGAGCCCATTTCTTCATAATCCAGATCCTAAAAACTTGTATGCATTTAAGCTATAGGCATTTTAAGAGAGCATTTTAGCATAATCAACTAATATATTGTCATTTTGGTTAAAATAAATCATTTTAGCATCAATAGCTTAATATTAGCTTTTCATGTTACATTTGGAGCACAATACTACAATCTCAATCCTCCATAAGCATCCATAGTGCAAAAAGCTATTGAGAGCTACACTATTTTGGAACTTGGAGAGGAGAGGAACAAGGGAAAAGGAGCTAAGACCATGCTAAGAGGCATTTGGAGATGTCTCATTATCTTTGTTTCGTTTGTTAGATATATTAGCATGATTTTAGTATCTCTCTTGGTATGCCTGTTTAGATTAGTTTTTGATTGACTAACACTAACGGTTTCTTGTCTTGTGTGTTATTTATCATTGACTAACCTTGTCCATTTTGCAGGGCATCAAATGGTATTCATGTTATTATTGATATTGTTACTTTTGATATTGGCTAGTAACCGGTAAGAAGAGAGTTGTAGAAGATGTTGTAACCGGTGTATGTAAAGTTTGTGAGTTGAACCGGTGAACTGGTGTAAAGGGTTAAACCTTTCTATGAAATATAACAGGTAAACCCTATCAGTTGTTAAACCCTAACCGATCAAGTTTGTTGGTTTATTATCTGATGATTGGTAATGATGGATACACATGTGATCATTGTATAAGAATAAATTCAAATTGGTTTGGCATGTTTTATTATTGTCTAGGGAAGGAGCAAAGTGGATTGCATTTAATGCACAACATGTGATGATTACAAAGTCCAATGGAGCGGTGATCATGGAGTGGTTGGAATTGTCTTGAAGAATGTGAAGAGATTGTCATGATTTCTAATGATCAAGATTGAACCAACTTGTTTGTAATCTCAATGATGAGAATTAGGTTTTTTTTGTGTTACAGACCTAATTGATTTGTATTTAAGGTTGATGAAGTTGTTTGTAAATGTTGTTGGCAAGGTTGATAGAAAACTTGGTGTGTGTGTGGTTTCCCAACTAGTGAATGGATCTACACTTTGAGTGAAGGCAGATTGAAGCTTAGAAGGATTCGGTCAAGCAAAGATAGTGTTACTCAGACAGATCAAGAAAACCTGTTGTTTTCTAACAATTACAACAAAAGTAAAATCCCTTAACCGGGGAAGCTTTAACAAGCTTGGTTACTCATTAAATCCTCTAATAAGGTGGTCCATTAGCTTGGATTCTTAAATTCTCTAGTGAGGTTACTCCTAATAGGGTATTGTGCTTCTAACAAGGCATATTTGTAAATCCCTTAACTAGGTGATTCCTAACCAGAATTAGTTCTTAACAAGATATATTGTAAAGCTCTAACAGGCTTTGGCTCCTAATAGGGCGAACTTTGAAAGAGTTCAGATAGCTATCCTTGTGAGTCCCATCTCACCGTGGTTTTTACCTATTTGGGTTTTCCACGTATAAATATTTGTGTCAAGTGGTGAATGCTTTTGTGGCTGTGATCTTATTTGTTGATATGATTAACTTTTGATAAGGCATGTTAAGTATAAGAATTGAGAGATGAATATGTTGAGTTATGATTAAGCATTGTTGATGTTTACAAGATTGAAGGTGTTTACTATTAAAGTTGTCATAACAGTTAAACTGGTTATTGTCAAGTATTCCTATGAATATTGATCTTGACTAAGATATATTTACTTTGTTTAACTAAGTTTTAGTTTGGGAACTTTATTATCAGTTTTTCAATATACTGATTCACCCCCCCCCTCTCAGTATTCTACCGGATACTTATTCTTTCATCATATCATTAGATCTCATTTGCAAGATTATTCTTTTAATCTCTTATGGTTATCATCGTTTTTAAAATGTGTATGCATTCTAAAAATAAATGATACCATTTAGAAATAAGTACACATTTAGGAATAGGTTCTAGAACTAGAATGGGTAACCATTCCACGTGGGTAGGGGTTTAGGTTGGCACACTTGTTGCTAAATGGGTGTGCATTGTTAAGACACATGTATCTATTCCTTTTGATACAACTTCTCACATTCACTCGTGCATTAAGTACCAAAGATTTAGACAAAACTATGTCGAATGTAACTATAGATGCTAAATAATGTGTTCATTTCAATTTTATTTCTAGAAGTTAAATGATTAATTTGTTTACATTATGAATCTATATGAAAAATTCAAATTTTATATCTTTGGATAATTATTTGTTAATTGAATAAACTAGAATAAAATATAATCATATTGTTATCAATTTCATTTAAATGTTAGAATAATAATATTTAAATAGACTTGTTAAAATTAAGTGAAACTTGTAATTTTAATTTAAAGAAGTCAGTCAGGACCTAACAAAATAGACAGTGTAGAGACTTGATGAACAAGTGAATCTATAGAGAAAGATAAATAAAGTTTATAGATACTTTAGTCAAGTACGACATACAAAATAAAATATAATAAAATGTCAACAACAAGAAAAAAGAATGTCAATAAGGTGCTACAAAAGATAGCTGTTGGTCATTATTAAACATCAAGATCACTCATTTCCTCTCCATGAAACTTCTTGAGAAGTGCAAAATTTTCACAATCCTTATAATGGGGATGTTAATAAATTTTGTCAAAGTTACAGTGTTGGCAATTGACACTCAATGGATTCATTTTGTTGTCATTGATGGCAACAAGATCGGATAGAAGGCAACAAGACTTGATGGAAGCCACAAACCGACACTAGGAGGCATATATCGATAGATGCCGACATTGGAAGCAATCAGGGCTACACCGACACAGGCACCGACACCGGCATCAGTACTTCAAGGAAGCCACTATCCAAGAAGATTTATTTTGTAAATCATTTTGTAATTATTGTCGAGGCTGACATTGAATATCTTTTGTAAATTCATTGTAAGATGATATAAGGCATATCATATGTAATAGGTATATAAGTCAGTATGCTAGGTTAATTTAAAAATATGATTATGATGGTATTGTGATAGACATATATAGGTATAGCAGAATTGTGAGATGCAAAATATATGTATGGAGATCATTTTTGTATGCAAACATTATATCATGTAATGATCTACATATAGCTTGGAAAGCATTCTTGGAGGAGAAATAATATCGGTAATAGTTCAAGTTTGTGAACCGGTATAGAGCAGAACTAGTGTCAGAACTCTATCTGGCATAGAAGATGCACTCTTGAGTTTATATTCAGTAATTTACTTTGGCAGAAAGCTTGTAGTCAATGAGGCATTTTAGTGATGATCAGTATGCTCTAGAAAGTGTGCCTTCCTGCAAGTGCATGCCCCTATTTTATGTAATATCTTTTCATATGGCTAGTGAACTAATATTGTGGGTCACAAATCCCACCGTTGTTTTTCCTCATTGAGGTTTTCCACGTATAAATTCTATGTGTTATAGTGTTAATTTATGTGGATGGTTTATTTGCTTCTTGTTATATGATTATTTGTTTACCAGTACATACATGCATGGTTTAGAAAGTTAAAATTTGTTCATTCCGGGAGAACACTAATCCACCCCCCCTCTCAGTGTTCTCAAATCCCAATAATTGGTATCAAAGCTTGGTACCTCATAAGAAGTTTAACAGCTTGAGGAAGATCCTCAAACCAGAATCCTTGAACATGACTATGGAAAAGCAACTTGAGATGGCTCTTGAGGATTATGATGCTGAAAGGATGAAGAACTTGAAATTGCAAGAAGAACTAAATTTTGCAAATGAATTCATTTGGGTGAATTCACAAAGCTGGTTCCCACTTTTGCCAATGAAGGAATTTGGTGAAAGTGGGAATTTTGATTTTCCCCGTGTTCGAGCGAAATGGCAATGTTCGCTCGGACTACCCCTGGGAGTCTAAGCAAACCCAACTACAGACCTGGGTTCGCTCGAACCTCGGGTCAGTTTTGGGTTCGAGCGAACCCATTAAAATATTAATATTTTAATGGGTTCACTCGAACCCTTTGCAGTTAGGTTTTTTTTTTTAAATTTATAAATATCGAAAATAAAAGTTGAAAGGTCATTATCAAATTTGACTTTTTCTATCTAGTGGGGGTTGGATTGAACCATTCGTCAGCATCACGTCACTGAGCTTTGTCTGCAGCAGTTAACATCTTTCCTATTTCAGTTTTCAACCTTTATTATATCAGGTGCACAAAATAACCCTTTGTTTGGTTTAATAATGTCTTTTTTTATTAAATTTGTAAATAATTTGTTTGTTAATTTATTGTTTTAATTAAATAATTGTATATAGTTATTGTTTTTCAACATTTTAGAAAAATGTTTGATAATTTATTGTTTTTCATTATTTTAGAAAAATGTTTGATAATTTAATGTTTTGACTGAAATGTGTCAATTTGTTTTTAAAATTACATAATTGTATAGATGTATATTTTTTTCAACATTCTAAAAAATTGTTATGAAAAACATAGAAAACTTAGAACCTGTAGTAAATCAAAACTTAGAAAAACATTAGCAAAAAAAAAAAAACGTTAGAAAAATTAATAAATTTTAATTTAAATAAACATTAGAAAATTCAGATAACAAATTTAAACAAATTAGACAAAATAAATTTCCTCTACAATGTGACCCATTTTCACATCCTATTACACGCACAACATGACCCCTTAAGACCACATATGCCCTAATGACACTATACGTTCTCTTAGGAGGTCATAGAGGATCACATATAACATACTAGTGTACATGTATGACATTCCCTTTAGGATCACATCTAGTGTCCTAAGGGGTCATACATGGTCCTAAGGGGTCACACGTGTTATAACACATGCGTGACCCCTTAGAACTGCATATGACCCCTTATAAAATTGTAGTGTGAACGACATACCCCTTAGTCCATCAAATAGTGTCTTAACACATGTGTGACCCATTACAACCGCATATGACCCTTTATAAAATCCTAGTGTAAACGACATACCCCTTAGTCCATCACATAGCATATTAAGGGGTCGTATGTGGTCCTAAGGGGTCATGCATGTATTAACACATGCGTGACCCCTTAGTAGGTCACATAGGACCCCTTATAACATCCTACTATACATATGACATTCCCCTTAGGATCAC
>NC_081409.1:219752184-219821282 GCF_030272615.1 Cryptomeria japonica | reverse complement strand
CCTCAAAAGAAGTTTTTGAGGTCATTGAATGCCCCACTTGAACTGTGTCTGCACTTCTATCACTGTTGTATACATAAAAGTAATTGAATTTTTTGTTTTTTGCATGATTTCAAATGATTGAATTGTTGTTTTTATTAGTTTTTTGTTTTTGCATGGTTTCAAATGATTAAATTGTGATTGTTTAATAGTTTGATTCCAAAAAATAGTGATAAGATGCATACTTATGGTTATTTATTTATTTCAAACTTTTCTTTAACATATATATGTAATATGATTCTATTTAGGTCAATCGATCTCAACCATGGGAAAGAACAAGCGAGGAATGATGGAACAACGAGAGGCTCAAAAGGAAAGACAAAGGCAGCATATGAAGAAATTACGTGACATAAGAACAATGGGAGAAGAGGGTATGTCAACCTCAACATCTCAATTTGATTTACCAAACGAATATAATGCACCTAATGCAATTGAAGAAGAAACATTTGATAATTTACCATTTGAATCTAATGCAATTGAAGAAGATACCACATTGAATAATCAATTAAATGATGAACATATTACACCTTCTCTACTTGATGAATTGAATGTACATAATGCACTGATGTTAACACCTCCTAGAATCATTCGTAGGAAACCAAAGTATCTAATTGACATTGATAAGAATATATTGAAGTCAATGCCCAATAAAATGAATGAATGAACTTGTAGGAGAATGGTTAAAAGAATATGGAAAAACTATTTTAAAAACTTAAATCAAACCGCAAGATGTCAATTAATTGTTCAAATGATTAAAAATTTGAATTTTAGAGAGACAATGAAAATTCTAGGTCTAAGATCATTTGAAAGTGATAGTGAAAGAACTATTGTCAGAAATCTATTTGATGCATATCAATCTATTGGTTCAAAATCATGTAGTAAAGATTCTAATTCTACTTGATGTGTCATTACATCAACCATAATGAGCAAGAAAATTAAAAAAAGATCGTTTGATAAGCAAAACAAGTAAGTCATTGAATGTTAGTAGAACAACATTAAGTAAAGCATTAAAGAGGTGAGAACAAATAGAGGAACCTAACAATAATTCTCTTTGGGCATTCTCGGGTAGACTACCATGCAAAGACAAGGTTGTTGTAGATGCACTAAAAACATTAATTGAAAATTTTTGGCATGACAACACAAGAGTATCGCCCAACCAAAGAGATGTGTTAGAAGGCGAATTGGGTCTAAAAATCATGAGCCACATGCAAACACACTATTTGGATATGACTCAAGCTAAATTTTATGAAAGATTCCTTCAAAAGTTTCCTCAAATAAAAATTTCTCAAAGATTTTTTGAAATGGCAAAACCTTTTTATATTAAGATTAATCATGTATGCACCACGTGTTGTTGTAGGATGCATATTGAATTTTCCATACATTATGATATTTTTCATCATATTTGTTCTAATTTGCACACTAATGATGTTTTGCAGGAATGTAATATACAAGCACCTCCTAAGTCGGCAAGAGAATTTATTTCAAGTGTGTTATGTAATAGACATGATGGTTGCATTTATTATAAGATGCCTTGTTTGGAAGGTTCTTGTGCTATATGTGGTGGTTTGCAATGTTTACCAAGATGCATACATTTGGAGAGCACACATGAAATTGGTACGAAACTAGTTTCTTTTGGAAAATACAAGACAGTCACATATGGAGTTAAAGATGGAAAAGATTTGAAGAGATGTGAGCTAGTGAAAAATGATATATGTGTAGCTCAATTTATGAAAATGTTTCAAGAGAAACTAGTTTATGAGTACATAATGCATACACATAGAGCTCGATGGTTAGATGAGCAATTCAAGTTGTGTAAGGACACATTTCCTCTTGGCACCATTGTCTCTATCATTGATTTCACTGAAAATTATACACTACAACCTCAAAATGAAGTGCAATCCATGTATTATCACTTTACACAAGTTTCTATTTTTGTACACATAGCATTCATGCATGCAGATGATAGCACAGAGGAGGATAGAAAGGTTGTAAGAGAGTATCATTTCTACATAAGTGATGATTGTACTCATTCATCAGAGTTTGTACAAGGATGCTTTAAAGTTTTCTATGATAGTTTAAGGGAAAGGAACATATGATACAACCGACACTTAATATGGTCAGATAATAGCACCGCACAATTCAAGAATGCAAGGATGTTTTATTGGCTGACAAGGATGCATGTGACAAGCGGTGTACAACATTTTTGGAATTTCACTGAGGCTGGACATGGTAAGGGAGAGCACGATGGTGCAGGAGCATGTGTGAAAAGAGCCCTAGCCAGGGAACAATTGAAGTATGAAGGTGGTGCTGAGTTGGTAGATGCAGAAACAATTGTGCGATGGTGTAAGTCTACGATGGGTCCAAGTAATCCAGGTACATCATTGGTTCGTAGATACTTTTGGTTGATTACTGAATCTAACATTGAAAAATATCTAGATTATTGTACAGTTGTAGGATCGAGTGACATGCACTCATTTATGAGTTCAAATTCAAGTTCACTAGTAATTTATATGAGATAGATGGTATGTTTTTGCTCTTCATGCATGTATTATTTGTGGGAAGAATGTGAATCAGAAGAGTGGGTTGACAAATGGTCTTGTAGACCGTTGGTCCCCATTGATTCATATCAAATTCCCAAAGCACTACAATTGAGCCAAATGGAGACATCAGTGGATTTTGACCATGTATCCAACCTATTGGCTTCAGGTGATTTTTTGAGTTAATTTTTTTGCTAGTATTCTTTTTGGTTCATTTTGTTGTACATCATACTTTATTTTTGGTATTAATTAACACTTTATAAAATGAAGGTCATGTGTATGCAGTTGTTGCAGAAGAGAACAATGAAGAAGGAACATATTACTATTTGTGTCATTGTGTTGAGCCTAAAAGAAAATTGACAACCACAATCATTGACGGAGAGGGTATTGAGTACCCAATAGGGTCTGTTGTCGTGACAGGAACATGGCTTCGGAGATACCCTATCAAGAATTCTGATGTTTGGTTGTTCGAGGACTTTGAAACACACAGACATATTCTTCATTTCTCTAACCTTGTTGTTGCAACAAATATTCATTTGATGAAGTATCGTGGTAGACCTCATAACAAGATTTTATGGAAAGTTCATGAATCTAACCACGAGGCAATACTTGACACAATACGGATTAGAGCCGATCCTGAAGGCTCACTTGATTGATTCTATGGTTCAAAGTAGAATGATTTTGAGAATTTTGTATAAATCATTGACGAATTGTTCTATATTCATTTTTTGTATATATAAATGCCCATGAGCTGATTTTTACATGTTTAGGGGCATAATTTTGTATATTTAAGTGGCAATGAGCTGATTTGTACATATGTACATGCCAAATTTTGTATATTAAAATGGTGATGAGCTGAATCGCACATATTGTAATGCCAAATTTTGTATAAAAGCCCATGAGATGATTTGTATATTAAAATGGCGATGAGCTGAATCGCATATATTGTAATGCCAAATTTTGTATAAAAGCCCATGAGATTATTTGTAAGACAATTTTTTGTATAATCAAATAGCCAAGAGCTGATTTGACCATATTTAGAGGCAAATTTTTGAATAATATGTGACAATGTTTTGTGACTATTTTGTGTGTCAATGTTTTGTGACTATGTTTTGAGTATATGTGATGTGTCCCTGGTTAATCATGAGAATTCTTGATTCTTGTATAATCATGGATAAATATTTGAGTCATTATCGGGTCATAGGGGTGATAGATTGAGACTAGATACAATTTGAGCAAAAATTGTCATTGTTGTCAAAAAAATTGTCAAAAAAGTTGTTAAGCAACTTCTACATTGCGTCGGTAGGGTATGACTCTCGACATTCTGGTGCTTTGGGATGCATGACAAGGGCATGCCTAGCGTAAATATGCCCACCTGGATGCACTCGCGATGTCGGTTTGTGCACACGAGGAACAAAATCAATTCTAGCCAATCTTGCAACTTTTCCTTGCAAGCAACTGACGGTTTTTTGAGCAGGCGAAAAAATGCTACTAATTGAAAATGGCTTTGAGTCATCAAAAAATGAGATAGGCCATTGTAGAGAACTCTCACGCAACCCCACAGGATCAAACAGATTGACTGTATGTGTCATGGATTGCAAGAAACAGTCCGTCAAATTTTGATAATTTTTTGGACTCAGGGCACTTGAGAGATCTCACCGGTAGGGTATGACTCTTGACGTTTTGGTGCTTTGGGATGCATGAAAGGGGCATGCCTAGTGTAAAAATGCCCACCCAAACATGCTCACGATGTCAATTTGTGCACACGAGGAACATAATCAATTCTAGCCAATCTTGCACTTTTCCTTGCAAGTAACTGACAGTTTTTTGAGTAGGCGAAAAAATGCTACTAATTGAAAATGGCTTTGAGTCATCAAAAACTGAGATAGGCCATTGTAGAGGACCCTCACATGACCCCATGGGATCAAATAGATCGACTGTATGTGTCATGGATTGGAAGAAACATTCCATCAAATTTTGACAATATTTTGGACTCAGGGCACTTGAGAGATCTCACCGGTAGGGTATGACTCTCGACGTTCTAGTGCTTTGGGATGCACAACAGGGGCATGAATAGCGTAAACATGCCCACCCGGACGTGCTCGTGACATCAGTTTGTGCACATGAGGAACAAAATTTGACCATTGCGAGTGTGAGGGTGCTCTCGCACCAACACATTGTTGTGTAAATTCATATTATCGATTTTTGTTGTTTATATTCATATTGTTAATTACATATGCAAATATTTATTTAAATTTATAAAAGGGCAGCCACCAAATACAACGAATACACAATAATGAACTGAATACAAGGAGTTTTGTAGGGTTAATTCAACATTTTAGAAATTTTATCAAATCATATTCCACGATTGCAATGCTTTATATCATATATTCTTGTTGTTTATATTCATATTGTTGATTACATATGCAAATATTCATCTAAATTTATAAAAGGACAACCACAAAATACAACGAATACAAAATAGTGAACTCATTACACATTTATCAGATCGAATATCGATATTTATATATATAAAAAAAGGCATGTCTGCCAAGTCAATACAAGTATTACAAAAATGTGGCATATGCCATGTCCAAATCGATATACAATAAAAATGTAGAATATATCTACATGTATTGGTCATTCTATGACCAAAATTAACACTATATGATCCTAAACTTCTGGTGGATCATCAAAATCAAGCCTCTTCGGTGCAGTACATGGCTCTGTAGATGGCTGCAAAACCACAATTCAAAAGCCAAGTTAGAATTATTTTGTAGAAAATAGTTCACAATTAACATCATAACTATGCATTTAACTTTAATTCCTTTGCAATTGAAATGTAGATTACCTCATCGGCTGATCCAGAAGCTAATGTCTTCACTCTCTTCTCCTTGTCACTCTTAGGAGTTTTCTTGAAGACATACTTAAATGGATCCACGTTATGGCCGTACTGCGAACAAGTCTATTGTAGATTAAATGTACAATTAATACAATGTACTAACATAAATATATCAAAAACACTTAAAATCTATAATATAGAGAACAATGACGTACCTGTGCCTTAGATGCTTCTCCAATGGACTGAGGATGGCTCACCATTGATGTAGAAATGGTCGCTATTACCTATACAAAAAATGTACACAGATTAAATACAATTAATATAATGATAAGTATTGAAGGTTGAAAACAATTAATTTTGCATATCAAACAAAAGTGTATCGGATCTTGATATGCTTCTCCAGTGCAAGGAGGAGGGTTCGACATTGACGAAATAGTTATGGATATTTCCTGTATGAAAAAAATATAAGATTATAATATATCACAAGTTCACATGTATGCATGCATATAATCATGAAATCAAGAAAATAAAGTAGAGATACATACCTCTGTCCTCTCTTGATTCGTGGGCGAATCAGGTGCATTCAACATATCCACAAAGCTCAATGGCCGCTGTACATATAAAATAGACAAAAAGCACTAATCAATCTACAAACCCCAGCTAATACTTGATTTCAACATTTTCAAACAATTGTACAACTAAAAATGTGTTCAATTACCTTCTTCACACGTTTTGGCATCTTTGAGATATTCTTTTTCTTCGGACGAGCCCTAGAAGCGGAGGGGGTGCCCTAAAAATAGAAAATTAACATGAGATATTAGTACAGATAATAAATTAATCATAATTTTAAAAATCTAAAATGAAATGACTTGCATATTCTGTCAAAATAATACATAAAAAGAGTTGTACAAAATATGATACCGTATAGCCTTGTAGGCCAAAATCGATCGCCGACAGCATGATGTCATCAATCTGGGACATTTCGTCCCCTGTCAACACCTACAAACTAGAAATTGGAGCAAGCATTAAAGATAGTTAGTATATCTTGTATTTTTTAAAATTCAAAGTGTACTATTCTATTTTAACATGTTACAAAATTTATATCTCAGGCGTCAAAGTTGCAGTTGTGGTAACTGGGGGAGGTGTATGGGATACCGCTGCTGCATCCTGAAATGCATATTATTTGTCTCAATTTAAATTGATGTATAAATGAAAATTCATTTATGTAATTACAAAATTAAAGTGACTGATAAATAAAATGTTATGAATTCAAATCAACACACCTATGTCTGTGGCTCATGGGCAAACACCATGTCCATCAACTCATCTGTCAGCACGACATCCTCAACCGTGTGAGCCTAACATCTACAACCGCAAATCGTGCATAGATGATATGAGTATCCATCTGCATTGGCTGCATCATCTATCCCCGAGCATATCCCCAAGCAACTGACACACATGTGCTCAATGGGATCCCTGTCGCCCTCTAATGGCTCATCATCCAATACAATAGAGTGTGCTAATGATGTCCCATGCTAGATGATGGCACTAGTCAATGTTGTGGCTACCTGAAGAGTCTGTAGCTCCATCGACTCTTTCAGCTCTAATGGGACAGCTTGATGCACCTTGGGTTTGGGTGCTAGGGGGCCGCGACTCTCCACGGTTAATCGCCTATGGGCTCCAGGTCTATCTTGGGTAGAGCCACCACCTCTACCATGAAACTCTCTCATGTCAAAATAATTTGGGCGCATATTGAGCACAAACTCACAATATATTTTTCTCAAAAAATATAATGGCACCTCATAATTATTACAAGGTGGATCGTCAAAGACCATCCACCACCTCTGCCAAAAAATATTCTTCATCTGCACATTGGTACACCAATGTATGGGAAACCTCTTTGCATTAGGAGGTAATGACTGACCAGTTTTGGGGTCAACAAAAAGGACACATATTTGTTGTTTAGAAATATTTTTGTTTTTAACTCCATCGTATGATAGCCCATTGGCATAGAATTGACGACACCTATCCCTAAATCTTCCCCATTTGGTAATTTCTGTGGAAACAACTATGGCACCACTAGCTAATGTTTCTAGGCTAGTGGCGAGGGATTGATGATGGTCAAGCTCAGAAGTTTTCAATTTTACAATTAGTCTATTGATTTTGGATGTATTTTTCCCTAACTGATTAATTAATTCTTCCTGTGTTTCGGCTGTGCAGTCAAAAGGAGGAATTGGGGGTTGTTCTTGTGTGTTTTCAGGAGGTGCATTTGGTTGTTCTTGTGGGTTTTTAGGAGGTGCATTTGGTTGTTCTTGTTCTGGATTAGAAGAATCTAGTTTTTGAAACAAAAAATGAAAAAACCTAATCAAAATTAATGAAATTAAATTCAAAATGTAAAACAAATTGCATAAACCAGAAAGAAAGAGAAAAATAAACAAAAAATAACCTTGATCCATAGCTTGGAGGACAAATTTAGCACCCCGTTCGTGGTTTAGGTTAGAAAATGGGAAAAAAACAAACTAAAAAATGCGCTTTTTGGGTAAATGAGGACCCAGTTTTTTTAAAAACTTTTTTTATCAGGTACCACGTATGCGGTTTTACAAGGATTATTAGCATGTACGTGCTCATTTTCCTATAAGCAGCGCGTACGCACTAATTTTTCTAGCTGTAGTGCGTACGCGCTCAGTTTCCTACACTGAGCACGTACATGCTACCTTTTCTAGGCTCGAGAAAAACAAACCTAAGCCCGTATGCGGGAAATTGAAATTTTAAAACTGCATACGCGTTTCCTGTTTTACCAAGTTTTTTTTGGGTGGTGTCCACTTTTCTGACCACAATCTTTGTGCACACGCCCTGGTTCATCATATGCCAATGATATCCAACAATATCCGCCTTTGGCATTGATGGCAATACTCAGTGTATCATTGCAATTGAAAACATCATAGACCAATGTATCTGCATTATCAAATATCTTCTCCTCCATACATCAGATATCTTCTCCCCATTGATCAAATATCTTCTCCCCCTTTGACAACAATGCCAAAGTGGAGGCACAAGCTTCCAAAATCTACTATGCTGCCCCCCCTAAGGAGTAGCATCCTTCAACACATCAATCCTGAAAGATTTGTCACTATAGTACTTGACTGATGTGGAGCACACAACTTTAGTTGACTTCATGAAGGGGCAAAACCCCTAATTCACCTCTCAAAGAGGTAAATGTAGTCTTCAGTAAGGGCTTAGTGAATATGTCTTCTAGCTGCTCCTTACTGGAAACATGTTGTACTACAACCTCCTTATTCTAAACTTTCTCTCTCAAGAAGTGATATTTAAGCTCAATATGCTTAGTTCGAGCATGCAATACCGGATTCTTGGAAATATTTATTGCACTTGTATTTGTATGTAGGAAAAGTGGGTCAATAGAACTTGAAATGTGAAAAATGAAGCCTAAGGAGCCCTGCTCACACACCCACAGGACTTCTTGGTGCAAGCTATGGAGTCATGAAGTATGGCTCAGCTTCCGAAGGTTGGTTCCATGGTTCTCTATCTCACAAGGTCCATCAAACCAATGTCTTTTCTCTCAGATCACTGAGCAAAGTGGTTTAGGGATGACAAATGCAAGAATGAGGGATGTTTTGGTTGATTTTAAGATGAAATGCATCCTAGGCTATGCATGATCCTATAAATTCAATAAACTAGATTATAAGATGAAAATATTAGTAACAAAACTATCCTAGCATGATATACTAGTCTATGATTAAGCTAAATGATAAGGAAAATACTCTAAACATGCATATTTAGATTAATTCCTATTGAAAAGAGAGGCTAAATGATGAGCACAAATGATATATTAAAGTTTGGATAGATTTTAGTATAAGTATGATGCTAAAGACTTGGATGCTTAAAAGGGAGGATGGAGAGCTCTATTTATAGCAAAAATAGGGCAATGAATGGCTAGTATTGAAAGAAGTAATCAAGGGTTGAGTTTGAAAGTTGGGAATCCATGTTTGCAATTGGTACCAATGAAATGGTGACAAATGTCAACATATGACTGGTTGAGAGAAGGGGTTGGAGACATTAAATGCTTGAGAAGACCTCATGGTTACCTTAGGGGGTAAGGGTTAAGGTTAGGTTAGGGTTATCCAATGGATAAACTCTTGTGCAAAGGATTAAGGATAACCATGGTCAAAGCAATAAATGCTTGATGGGACCCTTGGGTTAGATGGAGGTTGAGTTTAGAGAAATTCTCTAATCATGCTAGAGGGTTGAGTTAACCATTAATGGTTTGGGAGACTTTCAAAGTTAAGTGGTTGAAGCCTTTAAGGGTTTTCAAAGACTTTGAGGGTTTGAGAAGTGACTTCCCCTTGCTTAGGGATGTGACAATATTTAGGAGATGGGTTAGGTTAATTTAGAAGTGATTAGAAGAGTATAGAAAGGGTTAGGAATAGGGTTTAGGAAGCAAGTGGGAGATGTAGGATTTAATTGAATAAAATGAATTTAATTCAATTTGGTTGCAAATGGGGAAATTAAATAAATTAGATTTATTCAATTTAGGATAAATTAGATTTGTTAGGCCCAATATGGAAAGCTAATGTACTGAGAGGGGAGGGGTGAATCAGTACTCCAAAACTTTTCTCAACAATAACTTTACTGTTATGTGTAAACCGAATAGTGCAGTAACATAATATAAAGCTAAAACAAATAGATAACAATCATACATGATTCACTCCATAACACATATATTTTGGTTATGCAAAAACTCTTGGTTAGAGAGAAAAAATTCGGTGGGGATGGCACCCACAACTTCACTACTGCAATAATAAAGGTTGCTCGGTTAGAGCTACATGTTTGGCTATTTCTGATAGCTTACCCTATTAGGAGTATCAAGATCTATTAGATCTACCTTGCTAAAGGATTTTACAAGACTTAATCTAAATGTTGCACCTAGTTAGAGGCTTTACAATTTATAGACTTGATTAGAGTCTTTTACCCTGTTAAAGGTTTCTCTTACAACTTCAAAATATTACAATAAAATTATTACAAATATCTGCATCTTTACATCTAGAATGTTATAGTAGATTCTATGTGCTCATAATATGATTACCTTGCTTATAGCATACCTCGGTAACTCATATCGTAACTCGGTAAACCCTTCTGTTTACTCTGTTCTTTGACTATTCTCTGAAATCCTTCTTGGTGACCTCTATGTCTCTGTAATAGTCATAACACTTAGTGCTTTCACATGTCTTGCTTCATATATCTCTATATCTTCCTTTCTGTCATGCTCCATGTATTTATTTGATCTTAATCCATGTTGTATAAATAGATCTCTTATGATGGTGATCTATTCATTGCTTCGATCTTACAAACATGTTTTATCAAATGAATAACCATGCAAAATATTTCATTGGTTAGATGACCTCAAAATCATACACAATCTTTAAGTGCAATTTCCAATGTGACAATGGTTCTATGTGCCTCGATCTTGTAACATGTTTTCATATGTATGTCTAGGTTCAATGAATCTGGTAACACATTTCACTCGATGTATATCAACTCGGTGTGTCATCTTTGCTACTCGGTAGACAGCTCGGTGCATACTATGCTCTATGACTACTTTCTTTTGTAACTGATTGGACTATTCATACCGACTAGAGTATATAGAATAACTTTGAACATAAAACTAATGGCAACTTGATAAGTAGTAAGAATCTCCCCTTTTGACATTAGTTGAGATATTTGACAAGAACTACTTTCAAAGTTATAACTCAATACTCTATATACTTGCAAAATTTGATTACGCCGACAGTATATACAATAGTCAATAAAATAATATATCCAGATATACTCGCCTTATCGATATATTGTACAAAACTCTGATTTTGCATGATGTTTTGTTCACTGCTCGGTTCACTGCTCTTGGATACTTTGCTCACTCTGCTCGGTATACTCCCCCTGTATACTATACTCTTGTTGTTTGATACTATACTTTGAATACTATATCACTCCTCTAATACTATATCATTCCCCCTTTTTGACAAACATCAAAACTTAGTTACCATTTGGTGGTGGCAACTAGTCAAAAATGGATTTATACTTTGTTTGTGCTTCGGTGAGAGAGACAGAGGGGGCATCCTTTACACTGTCCATTAAAGAATTATGCGCTTGAATATCAGCCAATAATGATATTAAGCCATCTAGAGTGCTTCCCTCTTGTATATTAGATAAGGAGGTGGCTCGGTTGATCTGTTCTTGGATGGATGAAAGATGAGGAAGGAATAGTGTCTGAAGTGTCATTATGTCCATCCTAATCTTGTGTTCTTCATTTCTTAGGTCCAACTATTGAGCCATGAGCTGTTGTAGCTTTGTATAGAAATTTTGAACTGAATTTGGCTCTGTGGTCAACTTATTTGAGAGATCGGTGATCTCTTTCTCAATTGCTTTTGTTTTATTCTTGATGTCTTTAATGAATAAAGAAAATGTGCAGAGTTTCTGAAATAAATAATGAATGTGCTTGAGTTGAGGAGTCAACTCAGCAATAAATTTGACAAGTTTAACTTTGCCAATAGCTATAGCTTTTTGTACCTCTTCTATCATTTTTGCAGTGAGCTCCTTGTCTTTTAGCTTGCTCAAATATTCTGATGCATCTACTCCAGATGTCTCTATCTTTGTTAGGATTTCATCCAGTTGAATGTGGATGGTTGCATCTGTTGACACTGTAGCTTCAGGTAGCATATCTATTAAGAGTGCTTTCACCTTCTGAAGTACCTTATTTTTCTTTTGAATCGCCATTTACTTTTCTTGTTCGGCCTTTGCTTTGCATAGTTCACTGAAATCAATGAGTGCTTACCCCTTTAATTTTGATATATCTACATTGGGCAACACTATTGGTTTTGACAAATCAACTTTAAAACTATGCTTTTTCATCTTCTTTTCTTTACCTTTTACCGATGGAACTAAGACAATGGCTTGTGAGGCTTGATGACCCTCGGTAGGTTGCTCGATAGAGGCAACACTTTGGTCAGTTTCTTTAGCCTCTGTAGTGTCCTTTGGTGTCTCAGTTGTAACATTCTCAGTGCTAGAAGGTGCTTGAGATGTCTGTTCTTGAGTAGTACCTTCTCCTACAGTAGACTTGTGACCTTTGGTGCCTTGATCCATATCCTAAGGGGTTTCGGTTGAGACAGGTTGCTTGACCGATGGATAGGGCTAAACTTGTTCCAAGACTGATTCACTGGATACAATTTTGCATATGCATTGCCTTCTATCATTTCCTGTTCCGGTGCCTCTGTATCCATGATATCTTCATCTATTTGTATGGTGTTAGCAGGGTCTTGCTCGGTAACATCAGGATCTTGCTTGGTGACATCAACAATTTCAACTGTAGCTTGCTCACTGGCATCCTTGACTTTAAATATTTCCTACCACTTTGCTTTTGTCTCATTTTCTACTTCAATATACAGCCCATTCATCAGTTTTAAGGCTCTTTGTTTGATGAGAAACTTTGAGTTGTAGGTTGTCAGATGTTCTTTTATTTCAGCTACTGACATGTCAGGAAAGAGATGTACCAGAATTCTTTCTCTGATCTATTTCTTTGATTCCATTGCATACTTCCACCTATTATCAATATGCAAATAAAGTTCATTTGGAAGTGACTTAGATAGTTCCAATGGAGCTAACCGGAATTTTAGAAGTGTGCAGATGACAGCTTCTTCAATTTGTCTCTTTTCATCATTATTTCTGGTTTCATACTTGACATATTTGAATGATCCAAACCCACCATATTCTTTTAGATTAGCACAAAAATTTTCAATACTATGTACATTTACCTTCTTTCTCTTGACAATCTGAAATTTACTTGCATCCTCAGATTCGGTGTCACTAGACTCTTTTGCCAAAATGAGTCTCTGAGTAGATTTCTTGTAGGTCTTTGTTACCTTGGGAGTAGTAACGCTTTTTGTTTTCTTACTCGGTGAAGTTGCAGATGCTCTAGTGTTAGGTTGCTTTGCTGGAGGACTCGGTGAGGCCTTTGATGTGTCCTGTTTCTTTCTTTTCAACACTTTTCCCTTAGGCAATTCAGTGCTTAGTATTATAGCCACCTCTTGGGCTTCAGATTCTTCTTCGGTAGTTGCTAAAGTGCCTTTGATAGGTGTGGAGGAAGAGTATTCTCTGAATTTCTCCGATAATGCCTTTATCATCTTTGTTGCCTTTCTTGTAGCTTTGGGTACTACAATGCTCATTTTTACATTTTCCTTCACTTCTTCATAGGTTCCATACCTCAGCTCGGTAGCATGCCTTGGCAATGTAAGAAAAGCATCAATTTGCTGTTGTGTGATGTCAAAATCAATCTTGTATCCCATAGGTGACAAAGATTGAGCTCTTGGTTCCACAACATTCACATAACAGTAATCAGTGTCTACTTCAAAACATATGTCATTTTTGTATTTCTCCACTAGCTTGGGTGGAATACGGTACCTGTTATGCATTTTCTCTTGAAACTTACTAAAGTAATCATCCATAATATCATTAAAATTATCACTGAACTTCTTAATGACTTCATTGATCTGATGGGTGATTGGTTGGTGTAGTTCCCAAACAACTTTACCAACTGATGGAAAGAATTTTTCAAAATGGAAAAACATGCATACAAGTAATGATCCAAACTTTAGTGTATTAGCCGAGTTGTTCTTCATCAGCTTCCTAATGGTGTTTAGATTCTCAAACAGGTTCTTCAACAACACCTCACATAGATCAATTTTCATTCCCTTTTTCACAATTTTGTATGCTAGTTCTACTACTGCATAGGGTACACTATTTTCCCTTGCCGGTTGGAAGAAACAGTAACCTATTACTCTAATGGCAAATTTTAGTTCTTCATCAGTGACATTGTTCAGTTTCAATCCTCTGCAATCTGATTGCACTCCGGTTAAACTGATCAATTCCTTCTGTGATATCATATTTTGAGCTCGGGCATGATCATAAATAGGGTAATCGGTAATCAGATGAATGATTTCCTTGGTAATCTTAAATGGTTTCTCTTCTAGCCACATGAAATCATCGTGAACTATGCTTAGAACAAACTTGACCCACTGGGGTTTGAACACACGGGGATAGGTTAGGGCTTCAGTTAATCCCTTGATCTTAATGTGTTCATACTTTCTATTCAATTTACCATCTATGCATAGTTCATCATAGGTGTCTTTGATTTCAACATGACCGAGTTCTTCAACATGACATTTGGTGAAGAATCTCACATCCTTGACTAACAACACTCTATCTGGGATAAGTGAAAATGTGGTTTTGCCATCCGGTTTAGATGCAACTTTGGGAGTCAAAGTGTATTTTAGTGAGGGATTCTCAACATTCTTAACAATGATGGGATCTTGGATCTTAAATGCCATTTTTAGATTTCAGATAAAAACTAACAAAAGATCCTTAGGGTTTTAGTATTTTCAAATGGCAGATGCTTCACACTTAGCAAATAATAGCAACTTGATAAGATCAATAAACTAGCTTAACAATGCGTTGAGATTGATGTAAATACCTTGAATTTGCATTGTACAAGGTTTGATCACTTTAGATTCACTTTGCTCTGCTCTCTCGAAAACTTGGTAAGTAAAAATGACCACAAAAATACTTTTAAGTACACAATATGCCTTATTGGGCTCCATGCAGGTTAGGTCAAAAACATTAAATGCACTCGGTTCCACTAAACCTTCCTTCCTTTTTCCGCTTTAACCGAGTAATCAAACTTTCTTCATTTATCGACTTGATAGGTTTCCTGTAAAGTGATCTAAAAGACTTGATAGAATTTCAAACTTACTATTACATCTTAATTATGCAGATTTTGAATTAAGTACATAATAAAATAGGAACTGTTAAGATTTAAATTTGAGAGAATGCAGTCCCTTCATACCTTTACCGATTATTTTGGAATAGGAGCACCTAACTCGGTAGGTAAGGTGCTTTCTTCATTTGACACAATTTCCTTCTTTTTCCAAATCATCTGTAATTTTTCTTTTATTTCTTCAATGTCTTTTCTAGGTTGATCTCTGCAATCTCCAGCCAAGTGTCCAACTTTGTGACAATGAAAACATGCCATACCAGGATTTCTCCTTGATCTTCGGTTGTTCATCCCAAACCTTATAAAGCAGTTGGCACTTATATGTCCATATCTTCCACAACATTCACACCATATCCTTGTATTGTAATCCCATGGTACTATAGAATACCATCGGTAAGGATTTGTGTGAGTTCGGTAACCTCTAGAATTTTCTCGGTGTGCATACCACATATAGTTCTTTTTCTTAAGCCAACACTTCTCGGTACTATGTCCATATCTATTGCAGTTTTTACAAAACCCTTTGAATTTTGCCTTCTGATAGTTATTAACAGACTTTGCCCTACATTGATTAGATGTGTGACCATATTTATTGCAATTGTAACAATAACCATTGGACTTAGTGACATTCAATTGCTTACCTTTTTTGATTTGGCACATGTTGGCAGTGTGACCTTGATTTCCACAGTAGTTGCAAATAGGCTTCTTTCTTTTGATGTTATTCTTGTTTCCAGCTTGCTTTGATGATTCTCCTCTCTCAGTAGTATGAATTCCCTTCTCGGTAGAGTCTTTTCCTTTGTAACCAAGTCCTGCATCTTTGTTGGGTCATCTTGTATTTAGTTGCTCATCCAACATCTTTGATGCTTCATAACTCTTCTTCAGTGTTTCTTTGGATTTCTTCTCTATTTCAAGTTCATCGGTCAACCTTGATACTTCAAGTTTCAATGCTTGATTCTCACCATCTTTCAGATTTGCTTCATGATGTGCATAACCTAGTTGATCTGATAGGTTTTGTTGAATTCTAGTCATCCTTGTGATTTCATCATTCTTATCAGATACTAAGACTTTAAGATGTTGTTTCTCTCTTTCTAGATCTCTTACTTTATCCTCGGCTGTCCTCAATGCATCAAGATTTTTAGTCATCTGTGTGCTGAAATGTTCATGTTCTCTTTTCATTGCTTTTAGTTGATCAGCCAGTGCTTTGTTCTTTTCTTTCAATACTCCAATCATTTCTTCAGTCTCTTCAGATATACTATTCTTAGATGATATCTCAATTTGTTCCACTAACTCTTGAGAGTCCTGCACATCATCAAATAATGTTCTTCTTGTTGGCATATGCACACTCCAATGAGACATTGTATGTGATTGAAGGTTTTGTCATTGATGGGAACCTTGCAATCCAATGGCACTGGCAAAGGTATTATGCTGGCATCAGCATATCACACTTTACACCGGCACTCAGGACACCGACACCGACACAGAGGCCGACAGGATTTTTGTTATATTATATTTTGTTTATTATAGAAAAACTTTGTAAGCCGACTTGGCAAATTATAAAATGACTCTTATATATAAAAGAGATCATTGTAGACATTTGATATATGTGATGTAAGGTTCGGAAAATATTAGGCATACCTATTATGCAAAATATAGGTTAAGGGGCATATGTAAAGAATAGAGCAGGAACCGGTGCTGAATTTGGCATTGAAGATGCTATTGTAAAGCAGTACAAAATATTGGATTTGTATAATCCTCATTGTAAGTCAGTGAGACTTCCCATTGAGCAGTGAGCTCTAAGCAGTTGGCCTTCCTGCATGTGCAGGCCCCTATTGTAAGTAATATTCTCTTATTGGCCAGTGAGTGAATATTGTGGGTCCCAAATCCCACCAAGGTTTTTCCCACACCGGGTTTCCTCGTTAAAATCTTGTGTTATGGTGTGCTTTTCATGTGGATGTTCTTTACATTATTTCTTGCATACCGGTACAATGTTATATTATGTTCTGCATGTTTTAAGATAAGAAATTCCAATCACTGGTTAGATACTGATTCACCCCCCCCTCTCACTATCTGTGGGATTCCTAACACTTCTCACTTTCAGAGATTTTTGCATTTGCCTTTGCAAGTCTGCAATCACTTAATTAGCATGATCCATCTCTTCTTGCAGATACACAATCCTCCGAGATTGTTTATAGCCTTCCATTGATAAGATCTTTCTCTTTAGGCAGTTAAACCCTTTTCCAAGATTGTAGCTCTGATACCAATTGTTAGGCCCAATATGGAAAGCTAATGCACTGAGAGGGGAGGGGTGAATGAGTACTCCAAAACTTTTCTTCAACAATAACTTTACTATTATGCATAAACCGAATAGTGCAGTAACATAATATAAAGCTAAAACAAATAGATAACAATCATACATGATATACTCCATAACACATATATTTTGGTTATGCAGAAACTCTTGGGTAGAGAGAAAAACTACGGTGGGGATGGCAACGACAACTTCACTACTACAATAATAAAGGTTGCTCGGTTAGAGCTACATGTTTAGCTATTTATGATAGCTTACCCTATTAAGAGTATCAAGATCTGTTAGATCTACCTTGCTAAAGTATTTTACAGCACTTAATCTAAATGCTACACCTGGTTAGAGGCTTTACAATTTATAGACTTGATTAGAGTCTTTTACCCTATTAAAGGTTTCTCTTACAACTTCAAAATATTACAATAAAATCATTACAAATATCTGCAGCTTTACATTTGGAATGTTATAACAGATTCTATGTGCTCAGAATATGATTACCTTGCTTATAGCATACCTCGGTAACCCATATACTAACTCGGTAAACCCTTCTGCTTACTCTGTTCTTTGACTGTTCTCTGAAATCCTTCTCGGTGACCTCTGTGTCTCTGTAATAGTCATAACACTTAGTGCTTTCACATGTCTTGCTTCATATATCTCTATATCTTCCTTTCTGTCATGCTCCATGTATTTATCTGATCTTAATCCATGTTGTATAAATAGATCTCTTATAACGGTGATCCATTCATTGCTTCAATCTTACAAACATGTTTTATCAAATGAATAACCATGCAAAATATTTCATTGGTTAGATGACTTCAAAATCATACACAATCTTTAAGTGCAATTTCCAATGTGATAAGGGTTCTATGTGCCTTGATCTTGTAACACATTTTCATATGTATGTCCAGGTTCAATAAATCTGGTAACATGTTTCACTCGGTGTGTCATCTTTGCTACTCGGTAGATATGGAATGATACTCGGTAGACAGCTCGGTGCATACTATGCTCTGTGACTACTTTCTTCTTTAATCGACTGGACTGTTCATACCGACTAAATATTTTGGTAGTAGTAACCGACTAGAGTATATAGAATAACTTTGAACATAAAACTAATGGCAACTTGATAAGTAGTAACAGGATTTAATTGAATAAAATGAATTTAATTCAATTTGGTTGCAAATGGGGAAATTAAATAAATTAGATTTATTCAATTTAGGATAAACTATTTAATTAAATTTGAATTTAATTAAAAAGTGGATAGGGGATTTAATTGAATAAAATGATTTATCCTATTAAATGGTAAAAGAGGTCTAGTGAATTTAATTTAAATAAATGGAGTAATTTCCTTAATTAAATAGAGGAATCTGAGTAATTTAATTAAATTGGATTTAATTAAATAGAGAAATGAACATAAGATATTCATTTTAGGAATATGGTCATTTTTATACGTCTACATTTTGCCCCTCTTTGAAGTGACATGTGTGCACATGTTAATTCAAAGAAAATGATGTGTCGTCGTGATTTATGATCAAATAAAATTTTATGTCGTTTTGAGATATGCCATGCCCCATTTTTGATAATTGATGTTGATAATGCTCGCTCGGGAGATGAATAAAAAATTTGGCAAATTTGATTTGATTTGATAATTGTGTTTGCATTGTAAAATGTTGGCTATGTGGAATTCTAATAATTGATTCATCTCCCAATATGGATGTGTGCGAGGGTACGAGGAAGACCACGAGTGAGTTAAATGCTCAATCCCCTAACCCTAATTTTATTTCACCCTATAAAAGGGGAAAAGTGCATTGTTTTGTCTCATTTGTGCTTGTTGACTTTGGAGAGAAATACTTTTGGAGAGAAGACAAAATACCTATCCCGTATTCTACACATCGATTTGAGCATGTTCAGAGGTATCAGAGGCCTACCATGTATAGACCACCGGTAAGTCAACCTTTTGGACCCCTTTTTTATTTTTTATTGTCATTTTTGGTCATGTTTTGAATTTTGGTACGCAGTTTTTTCAGGTTAGTGCATAGGGGTCATTGGTTAGCGCATACAAAAAATTTCATAGCACATAAGAGTTTCAATTTTGGGTAGCATCCGAAAACTTAGGGTAGCACATAAATTTGCTAGGTTAGTGCATAGATTTTCTAGGTTAGCGCATAAATGTAAATTAGCGCATTAGGGACATAGGGTAGCGCAAAAAGTGAAATAGGTAGCGCGTCAGGTAAACCTAGTGTATTGGGTACACAAGGAGTCACATGGGTAGGGATAAGTAGTGCATAGTTTAGACCTAGTGCATAGGGTTAGATAGGTAGTGCAGGCGCAGGATAGGTTAGCGCATGGGATAGGTTTAGTGCTTAGGGTAGATTAGATGGCGCATTGGAAGAAATAGGTAGCACATAGAGTTAATCTAGCGCATGGAGAAAATAGGTTAGTGCATAGAGTCAATCTAGCATGTAACCAAATTTAGTTAGCACATGTGGTCATTTTAGCGAGAAAGGATGATTTGCGAGTGAGGAAAATTGATAGGATAAGGTCAGTTTTGCTGGGATAGGTGTAAATGTTTCGTTTTTGTGTTCGTTGTCATGGTTTTGATAGTTGTCCAATATAAGTGCTGATATAACTTGGTTTGATTTGCGATTTTTCAAATTATTCATAGATATTGATGTGGAATTGATATAAACTTGATTTGATTTGCATTATTTCAAGTTAATATATGTGGAGCTTGATTTGTGTTACAAGCTGATATGATTGTGGAACTTGAGTTGTTTTACAAGTTGATATGGGTTGGAAACTTGAGTTGTGTTACAAGTTGATGTGATGTGGGGACTTGAGGTGTGTTACAAATTTGATATGGTTTTTGAAAACTTGAGTTGTGTTACAAGTTGATATGGTTTTTGATGTGATTTTGATTTTGATATCTATGTTTTGATGACGAAACTAATATTGGACTTGTTTTGCTATTTGACAGGAGCAATTGGGAGTGGTTCAGTCATGCAAACGGTTCTCGAGACCATGGGTATTGATACCACGGTTGGCATAGGCTGATCTAGACATTATTGAGAGATGCAGCATGTCTTCCCTATTAGATATGCCTCGGTTTACTATGAACCGGGGTTTACTTATAGCGTTGGTGGAGAGATGGCACAGTGACACGAATACCTTCTACTTTGCCACAGGAGAGATGACAGTAACCCCAAAGGATTGTTACTAGATCCTGCACATACCTGTAGTAGGTGCACTACTACCTTATGAGCAGTCAGAGGAGGGCGGGACAGAGGCACTTCGCTGGATATTTCACAATGATACAGTGTGCGGATATGAGATTCCATAGTAGGAGTTTCTAGATTTGGACTATGCGCCTCTTCCATCGGTATTGGTAGGTTTTATAGGTGGTTTTCTATGTCTCGAACACAGGTCAAAGGGACTATCTGTGGGATGGGGACTAGTGCTGGAGGAGATGGTTACACAGGGCTGCAGGTTCGCATGGGGATCGACTATGCTAGCCCATTTGTACAGGGACTTGCATGAGGTAGTCTACCTAGGTTACGGTAGTTTGTTAGCTGGCATGACACTTCTACAAGTATGGTGTTGGGAGCACATTCCCGCAGCTAGGCCATTGGTGGATAGAGATAGGCCTATTGGACGTGCTTACGCATATGGATACAGGGGATTAGTTGTCCAGCAGAAGATGGGCAAACTTGAGCATTGGAGGAGGGTATTGGATGACATTGATACAGTCGTCTGGCGACCATATATAGGTTGCGAGGTATGGGCCGAGGATGGGTTGGAGATGCCATATGTCTTCATGACCCAGTTTTTAATAGGTCGTACCCCATTTGTGATCGAGAGATTTTTGGTTACGAGAGTTTTGCGACAGTATTGTCAGCAATAGGGGATACCACAGGGGACCTATTTGTATGCACATCGGAGGTAGGACATACCAGATTGGGGTCCGACTATTAACAGTGCGGCCGCTGTAGAGGAGTTTGTGCAATTAGCGGGCCAGATATGGGACTACACCCCTGAGATTTTGGATGCTGGGATGACAGATGAGTTTGCCCAATTGTTTGTAGCTTGTGCCATGGCGAGGATATCAAATCTGGTGGAGATGCAGCCTACTTTTGATGACGATGAGGATGAGGGAGGTGAAGATGGGGATGAGGGAGATGATGGAGGAGGTGGAGGAGGATGATGACAGAGAGGAGATTGGGGGAGGAGAAGAGATAGGGGTAGAGATGGTGGTGATAGAGGGGTGGAGAGAGCAGTTCAACGAGCTGTGATGGATAGAGGGAGAGGAGGACTGGTGATTGGAGCAGTGGGTAAGGGGAGAGTGGTAGAGGTGATAGTAGCAGTGGGAGGGACTGATGAGATGAGATGGCCAGCCTAGAGGAGGAGGATTGATGTGTTACCTCCACCAGCATCGAGGGTAGGTAGAGGGATAGGGGGTACCCCTTCATAGGTACCCCTACGGGTTCGAATTTTGACTCATGTGGAGGATACCTAGATTAGGACCCTACAGGTGACAGTGCACTAGCTGCAAGCATAGTTATTAGTACATCAGCATCAGATTACATAGCTGACCACCGAGCACGACACTGAGATAGAGCGGCAGGGTCGAGTAGAGGAGCTCACAACGAGCGTACAGAGAGCAGCAATAGGTGGTCTGATGAGAGACACCTTGAGAGAGATGGCTTTGAGAGCCTAGGAGGTAGAGTACTACCATCGACATTATGAGGATGTAGTGCCTAGGGAGCATTGAGTATAGAGTTTTACGCAGTCGAGATCAAGTAGATCTCAAGAGACTGGTTCGCGGTTAGAGAGTAGAGGTGTGACGGGGCTGCATAGACAAGATCCTCTTGGAGATCCAGGGACTGGGACTTCTGCGTCAAGACCATCTCCCTCAGGAGATAGTCACTCTTGAGAGACATTGTCTCTATTGTATTTTTTATCATTATTTTTGTTGTACGGGGCACAGACATGATAGATATTGTACATTGATCATTTGTTGATATATATATATATATGACTCCATTTTCTTTGATCATGTGATGTGTTATGGATGTATGCTTTTTATACGTGTGTGCTTATTTTATGATGATGCAATGCTTAGATAGATGTTATGATGAAGTGAAATGCAATGATGTAAATGTATGATGTTTATGAGATGTATCTTAAAAATGAGATGTATGATTTGATATGCTATGAGATGTATCTTGAAAATGAGATGTATGATTTGATATGTTGTGAGATGTATCTTGAAAATGAGATGTATGATTTGATATGCTATGAGATGTATCATGAAAATGAGATGTATGATTTGATATGCAACTAATTGTTTTTGATATGCAACTAATTGTAAAATGATATGCAACTAATTGTAAAATGAGATGCAACTAATTGAGATGCAACTAATTGTTTTTGAGCATCCTCATTCTGCATTTGTCATCTGATATAGCCACATGTTGTTTGCTTTCGATAGATATATCATCATTGAGCATTGATTGATCGTGGGATATGTTGAAAATTTATACAAGCATAATGGTATATTTAAACCATGACGACCTGAGAAAAATTTACATGATTTTTGATTTTGCAAGATAGCACAAGCGTCAAGGTATAATTGAACTAGGACGACCTGAGTGCGGATTGTGTATAAATAGACAAGATTTAAACCATTTGTATGTGTAAAGTGGAATCATGTCTTCAGTGATATGTTGTGAATCATGTCTCGAGACAAATATCTACATAGTACAAATGATTGCCTCACAGATAGAAGACTAAGAAAATATTGGAGTTTCTTGATGTTCTCTAGCTTGGAAGCATTGTTGAGAAAATTTAGAGAATCCAATAATTCAAGAAGTTTAAATGCAAAAATAGTCAAGACTTTATGCAAAATGCAACATTTAGTACTTTAGAAAATCATCCATCGTATTTCTCTTGTGAATCTTTTATTGATCGATGCTTTGATTTGGGTTTGTGTAAGTTTTTGTTTGTTGGACATGATGCTCTGAGTTTTGCAAATATTCTTGACGGTTTGAACATGCTTGTAAGTTTTTAGATGGTTATTGCCCCTAGCTACGTGTACCTCTCGATGCGGGTATGTATAGTGATTACCAAGCCATGGTAAAATGTGGTGAAAGGATAGATGGATAAATCAGGATAGTGACTACGCTAAGTATGTCCTGAATGGATATTTGCTAAGTGTCGGGCGATGGCCGATAGTGTTTTACTGCGGAGATAGGGATGTGGATATAGATAAAGGAGCTGTCCTTTCACAATAGCGCCTATTACTAGGTTTTCACTAGTTGCTTTTATTGTACCTTTTTATTTGCTTTTCCTTGATTTTTTGATTTTTTGATTGATTTTGACTTTTTCCGTGCTTTAGACTACTCAAGTGTAGTATTACTTCAGATGAATGTTGTTAGTTGGTTCGTCGAGTACATCTCCTTCTGAAGTTGTTAGCTGATAAGCACCCAATCCATAGATTGATATGATGACATAGGGACCTAACAAGTTAGGTTCAAATTTCCCTTTCTTTTCTCAATCTTGTTGATTTCTTGGATTTTCCTTGAGGACTAGGTCACCAACTTTGAAATTTTGGGGAATGACCTTGTGATTGTAGCTTCTACACATGCATTGCTGATATTCTTTGAGATGAGTGTAAGCATGTTGACGTCTTTCATCTAATAGTTCCAGTTCTTGTAATCGGTTTACTCGATACTCTTCATCTGGGATTAAGCCTTTTAGAGAGACTCTAAGAGATGGAATTTCTACCTCTAGGGTAAAATGGCTTATGATCCATAGACCAATGGGAAAGGTGTTTCTCCTGTAGGTGTGTAGATGCTAGTTCTGTCTGACCAAAGAGCTGGATTGAGTTGTACATGCCAATCTTTGCCTGCATCATTTACTATTTTCTTTAGGATTTTTAGTATTGTCTTGTTGGATCTTTCTACTTGACCATTCCCCTATGGGTAGTATGGTGTAGAGAAATGATGTTGTATTTTGAATTGTTCACATAGTTCTCGGACATCTTGGTTTTTGAAAGGTCATCCATTATCAGTGATGATGGAGCTTGGAACACCATATCTACAGATCAGATAGTTTACGATAAAAGAGGCAATTTGTTTTCCAGTCACTGTGGTCATGGGGACTGCTTCTATCCACTTGGTAAAGTATTATGTTGTAGTTATAATGAACTTGTGTCCATTTGAAGATGAAGGATGAATTTTGCCAACCAATTCAAGTCCCCACTGACAAAAGGGCCAGGATGTTGTAAATGGCTGTATTTCCTGTGCTAGTGCATGTATCAGATTGCCATGGATCTGGCATTTAGGACACTCTTTTTCAAAATAATATGAATCTTTTTCCATTGTCGGCCAGTAATATCCCATTCTTAAAATCTTTTTAGTAAGAGTAGTCCCACTTGAATGTGTGCCACAAATACCTTCATGAAGCTCATGTAAAGTGAAATTAGATTAATTACAATCAAGGCAACGAAGAAGAGTACCATCTAGACCTTGACGGTACAAAGTATCAGTAGTAAGGGTATAATGGGTGGCTTGTCAGATAAAATTATGTTTTTGGTTTTGAGATAGGTCAATGGGTAGGATGTTGTTCTTTAGATAATCATATATCGGTCCATACAAAGGAGAATCTGAACCAGTCAAGGCATAGATAACATGGGATTTAGAGTGGTCATAGGCTGGGGAGAACAGTTGTTCTACCAGAAACTCATAATGAGTATGTTGCTCTGGAATCTGTAGTAATGAAGCGATAGTAGCCATTGCATTGGCTGCTTTGTTGTTCAACCTTGGTATTTGCTCGAATGTGATGTGTACAAAATACTGTTTGAAGTCATCCACCATTCATTTGTAGGGTAGTAGCTTGTCATCTTTTGTCTAATAGTCATTGTTGATTTGATTGACGACTAGTTGTGAATCTCTGTAGACCATTAACTCCATGATTTTCCATCCTATGACCATTTTGATGCCTATAACCAATACCTCATATTCAGCCACATTATTTGTGCATGGAAACATCAGCTTATTTGATCTTGGTATGGTGTCCTTCAGGAGTGATAAATAGAATGCCAGCACCTAAACCATGTTGTGTGTAGGATCCGTCAAAGTATAGGGTCCATTTCTTGGTAGAAATAGCAAGAATGCCTTTGTCCAGAAATTCAATCTCCATAGTTTGTTTTCCTGGTAGCGGTGCTTCAGCTAGTTGATCTGCAATTGCTTGTCCTTTGATAGCTCTTTGTTCTATATAGTGGATATAAAACTCACTAAGAATCATGACCCATTTAGCCAATCGACCTATAAGAGCTGCCTTGCTGAGTAGATATTTGAGAGGATCAATTTTTTCCACTATCTTAATTGTGTGTGCTAGCATATAATGTCGAAACTTTTGAGAAGCGAAGACTACTGTTAGACAAGCCTTCTCAATGAATGTATAGTTGAGTCCATAGTCATTCAATGTCCTGCTAATGTAGTATATGGCTCATTCCTTTCCTTGTTGATCTTATTGTGCCAATAGTGCCCCCAGTGATATATCTGTTGTTGAAATGTATAAAATGAGGGGCTTTCCTGCTATTGGTGGTACTAGAACTGGTGGGTTTATTAGATACTGTTTGATTTGATAAAAAGATTCTGCACACATGGCTTCCCATCTGAAAGGTACATTCTTATGTAGCAAGTGATTGAATGGTAAAATTTTATCGGCTAGTTGAGCGATGAATTGCCTTATTGATTGAAGTCATCCTTGTAGAGAGTGGAGCTGACTGATATTCTTTGGTGGTGGAGATATGGCTTGTACCTTTGCTGGATCCACTTCAATACCTTTAGTTGAGACTATGTAGCCTAGTAACTTGCTTGATGTAACCTTGGAGACATACTTCTTAGGGTTGAGCCTGACTTGGAATTTTTCCAATTGATCAAAAATCTTTGTTAGGATGCTAAGGTGTTCTGCTCTGGTGAAGGATTTAGCTAGTAAATCATCCACATAGTCTTCCATGAAGGTATGCATCATGTCATGAAAGATTGTTGTCATTGCTCATTGATAAATAGCTCTTGCATTCTTTAAGCCAAAAGGCATAACACTCCAATAGTATGTTCCCCAAGGACAGGTAAATGCTATCTTATCTTGATCCTCTGGGGCTATTTTTATTTGATTATAGCCTGAAAAGCCATCCATTAGTGAGAGCATTGCATGGCCCATTGCGAGGTCTACAATTATGTCAATATTGGGAAAAGGAAATTTGTCCTTTGGACAGGCTTTGTTGACATCTCTGAAATCAGTGCAGATTCTGATACTGCCATCTAGTTTTGATACTGGTACTATGTTGGAAATCCATTCTGCATAGTCAATGGGTCAAATGAATCCGACATCTAATAGTTTTCTCAGTTCAACTTTGACCATGAGTGCCACCTGTGGATTCATCTTTCATAGTTTTTGCTTGACTGGCTTAACTCCTAGAGAGATGGACAAGTGATGCATGATTAAGTGTGGATCAATTCCGGGCATATCTGCGTATGACCAAGCAAAGTTAATTTTCTTTTCTTTAACAAAAAATGATAAATGCTGATCTTTCCTCCTCTGCCAGAGATTCTGCCAGGTGTATGTTTTTGGCTGCTTTTGTAGTACCAATGTTGATTGATTAAGTGGACTCAATCAATATGGGTGATCGCTCATGAAAATGTTCAAGAAGAGTGTCAAGTCTCCCATCTTTAGGTGCCTTAAAATGGTTTTCACCCTCAGATGTGTCCTTTATTTTTACTTTTTTGTGATCTAGAGCTGCCATTGACTGGTTTTCAGCATCAAATCTTTTATTAGGTTTATTTTTGTGATTGAGAGACTTGGCACTCCCTGGTTTGCAGACATCGTTATTTTGTTCACTGGTAGAGCCTGTTTCCAGGTTAATGGCACATATGTAGTGGATAATAGATTCATCATCTGGGAAAATTGTTATATCATGTATTTCGGGTTCATCCCAGTCAATGAGGTCGGGAAAGATAAGTGGTAAGGAATCGTTTGGTGGATCAAGTTCTACTACTATAAGTGTCAAGACAGAGGTTTCATCATGATTGGTTCAAGTGTTAAAGAAGTTCAGGATTCCGTCGAGGTCTTCGATGGTATCATCCTCCATATAGACTTGTTCATAATGTTTTTGCTCGCTTTCCTTAGCGTCATAGATATTATGTGGTCCAAATTCAGGTAGTCTAATTTCTACATTATGCTCTTCTTGAGAAAGGGATATGGAACTAGTATTTTCAGTGGTCTGTTCAGTAGCATTTAAGAAGCTACCCCATTCATATTCATTGGAATCAGTCTCAGAGTTATCATCCTAGATCTTTTTAGTGCTATAAACAGGTATGCTATATGGTGAGAATAGGTCCTTACTGATTGATACCAGTTTGATAGTTTTCGCTGATTCTATGTCGGATCCTGCTTCTACCTTTTGTATTTGCTCATATACTATGCCTCCTTGGGGAGGAATAATGATATTAGGAGGTAGTTCTACTTTTTTAGATATTGGTGCTTGAATATGAGCTACTTCTACAGATATGGCCTTCTTGTGAATGAGGAGTTTCTCTTGATGTTACTTTTATTCTTGACATTCACGGTCCTTACGGATTGTCTCTGCTGACTCAAATAGTGCTTCTTGCCAGGATTTTTCTTTGTACTTCTTCTTTGCTTTCGATTGAGGTTTTGGATTCTTGCGTGGTATCTTTCTTGGTAGGAAAGTGAGTTTACAGCCCAATCCTGTTTTGTCCCTACTGAGCTATGAAGGAAGGTCTATTGGTTCAGTGACTCCTTCTTTGCATTTTCCAATAGGTCCTTTACCATTATATCCCATTTGTTGCATGATTAACTAGCCCTTTCCATATAGGTGTGTTGGTAGAACTATTTCCAGAGCAACTGCTCTATTATTTTCTTCCTCATCTTTGTATAACCAGCTAAGGATGTCCTTTTCCTCTGATTCATGTGCTAGAGTGCCGAGTTGGATGAACGTACCATCAAATTTGGTGATGGGCTGAGTTACCTGATGTGTTGATGTTGTAGGTAATCCATGAGATCTGGGTGATGTTGGTAAGTTAGCCAAACACATGGGTTCCAAAGAGTATTCCCCCATGCCTTGTTCTCTGATTTGCATTTTCTGCTTGAAATCTCCAGGTAATGATTCAGACTTTGCCTGTTGTAGATCTGATGTTGAGGATTTCTGTTTTTCCCTATTATGGGGAACCAAATTGTCCTAGGCTGCCCCCATTGCATTATAATGTTGAAATAGATTGTAATCAACAGATATAGAGACCTCTTGTCCGTTATAGGGAAATTTGACACACTGGTGATACGTAGAAGGCACTGCTTGCATTTCATGTATCCAGGGTCGACCTAATAAAATATTGTATGTGAGGTCTATGTCTAAGACCTGACACATAGTATCTCTTTGTATGGGGCCAACTTGAATTGGTAACAATAATGTCCCTTTAGAGGATCTTTCCTCATCATCATATGCCTTTATAGTAATTTTTTTATGTGGATCAATAGACTCTTCTGGGAAGCCTAATGCACAAATAAGTTTTAAGGTACATATATTAAGTCCAGATCCTCCATCTATCAATACTCGTTTTACTCGATGTTTATAGATGATGACTTCAATATGGAGAGGAGTGTTATGCAGATGACTTAAGGAAGTATTATCATGCTCTGAGAAGGTGAGATTATGAGGCCCTGTCATATGAGTGACCATGGCTTGGAATTTGTCAGCATCCAGATCTTGAGGTACATTGGTTTCCAACAACGCTTGTTCCAATATGTCTTTGTGATTTGGCTAAAGTTTCAACAACTCTAGTATAGATATTTGAGTAGGAGTTTTGTGTAGTTGGCTGACTAAATCATATTGGATTTTTGGTATAGTGTTTGTTGTTGGTGTATGGTCCTTCAAGACATATTTCTGAGCTCTGGTTGTCACATTGACAGATTCATGATTATGCTAGTCTCAGATTGTGATGACGTTTACATGATTGTCTACAACTGATATGTGATTGATGGTGTTATTGTATATATGATTGATACGAGCCCCACGGGCATCGTTTGAGGTTGAAGCTCCATCTTTGTTGTAGTTTGGAAGAGGATTTTTAAAGGCTCCATGGTCACCATTTGTCTTGAGACCATCCACTGTTAAATCACCTCTATCAATCATGTCTTGAACAATGTTTTTCAATCTCATGCAATCGTTTGTTTGATGACCTTTGTTGCGATGAAAATCACAAAAGTGTGAGTCATTCCACCGAGGTGGTTTGATTTGTGGTTCATAGTTGCTGATTGCAGGCAAAGAGATAATCTTGTTTGCCAGGAGTTCTCTAAATGCTGATTCTAGTGATTGTCCCAGTGGTGTGTAGACACGTTTTTGGAAATTGTTGGTGCCATCTCATGAATTGTTATTAGGTCCCCGATTTGTGGTATTGTTTTGAGTATTGTTGGTGTTGTTTGTGTTGGGTTGACCTTGATTGGTATTTGGTGCATATGTGTTAGCGTCCGGGTTAGCACCTTTGGGGTTCTTTGTAGCTTGAGGATTTCTTGATAATGTGAGCACTGGCTGTTTAGATTTTGGATCATGTGATTCACTGCCTCCTTCATTTCCATTGTTTTTGTTTCAAGTCCAGAATCTAGATTTGTTTAAGTTGTTGTTATTTTGGTTATTGTAGTTTGATGAACTTGTTCCTTCTTTGAAGAATTTGAGCGTTCCTTTCTTGACACATGCATCTTCTACTTGAATGTCATTTTCAATCAATTTAGCAAAAGATGGTATGCATTGGAGTTTGAGCCTATAACTCATCTCACCATTCAAGTTGTCGATGAAAATTTACATTTTCTCCTTTTCAGGAATATCTTGAGGATATCGTGAAACCATACGTCGCCAACGTTGAAGGAATACCATGAATATTTCATTGTTTTTCTGTTTGGTGTTACAGATGTCTAGCATGGTTATAACATGTTGAATGTTATAGGAATACTGAGTGATGAATTTGTTGACTAGTTCATCAAATGATCTGACAGGAGGTGTGATTTTGGATAACCATTCCATTGTTTGTCCTCCCAAACTTCTTGGGAATAACCGCATCAGATAGGTGTTGTCATGAGTGAATCCGAGGCTCATGGTAAAGAATTATCTAACATGATCACGGGGATCACTTTTCCCATCGTACTTGTCAAATTTAGGTACGTCTGAATCCGGAGGAAAAGGGATCATGTGCAATCTTCTGTCAAATGGATAAGGACAAATTTCATTTAGTGAATATCGTACTATTGTCCCTTGTTGCATGTCTTGTATTTGTCCTTGTAACATTTGTATTTGTTGAGTAAGGAGAACCAAAGGCGCATTGTTTTGCCGAGGGAAGAGTTCTTCCCTTGCATTAATCCTAGGTTGAAATGGGGTATGGAATGGTATGTTTTGTTCAGGGATGTGTTGCTCAGGGATGTTTTGCCCTAGTGTATGTTGTTCTAGTATGTTTTGTTCAGGAATATCATGTTCAGGGTCACGTGCTTCCCCTTCTCGTTGTCGTTCTTGATATTCGTAAGGTTGAGATCTTGTTCTAAACATGCCTGTGTCAAAGTCTTCAGGGAGGTTAACCCCTTTGCTTGTTAGCATGAGTAGGTACTTTTCCTTGTCATTTTCCATGAGTCTTTCCACAAGTTTTTGGAACGAAGCACTTTCTTGGCATTCCTGAAGAAGTTCCTCAGAAATTTCAGTATCCTCTAGGTGTGGACCTTCAAAAGGATTTGATAACCTCTGATTCATACTAGATTTTGCTTGTGCCTCGCTTTGTTTGTTTTGTTGAGAGCGAGTAATAGGCATTTTAGTAGAAGCTTTCTGTGATAAAGGGGACAAAATCCTCTTTGATATGTTGCTCGGGGGTTGGTGGTTCAAATCAGGGTGTGTTGTAGGTGATGCACTTGTCAGGAAAGAATGTCGGATTGATCTTTCCTCCATGGTTTATGATTTGACTGAATGCGGATTTTTGACAATATGCCCTAGTCTTCAAAGGCTCCTTGTCAAATTCGTTGGATTTGTTCTGGATATAAAGTTTGACGTGATGAAGGAATGTTCGATGAGATTTGAAGAGTTGACAATTGATGTATAAAAATTTATTTCTTTTGACAAATTTGGAAAAACTTGGTTGTTGTTTCTTCAATGTGGTGTTACGATAAATATTCTTTCTTCTCAGAATATGGGGATTAGTCATGCATAAGTGATTCAATGGTTTCCTTTGAATTATTTTGCATTTATTTGATCTTGTTTTGAAAACTCAAGTTTTACTTTATCAAAGTGAAGGTTTAGATGCCTCTTCATGACAAAGCGTGTCAAATGATATGGATAAAGTCTCCCGATATGGAAACTTGATTTGACAACCTGAGATTTTGAACAAGTGTTTTTGAGATATAATTTGTGAGATAATAAAGGACCTATTTGTCACTTGTGATGATGTTTCTCGATTTTGATAGGATAGATATTTTTATCATGCGATCAGTTTTGGATTCTAGACAACTTTTGTTTTGACATGAAATTTTCTCAAGAAATAGTTTTTAAAGCTCTATTTTTGATACTCTGGTTTGATGAAAATGAAGCTAATGAAAGGATGTTTCCAAAAAATGCTTTCTAAATTTTCAAAATTTTCCACTGTTTTGCCGCCTATTTTTCTGGGTTTGATCATGCACTAAAACAGAGACCGAATGCGCTATAGAAATTTCTTGATGCGCTAGGGAAAAGACCCCACGCACCTAGGGTGCCCCGGTCTATGCGCTAATTGGTTAAGACTGTTAAAATTTGTTTTCTATTTTTGCTTAAAATATCATGCGCTAGTATGGGCCTTCCACACGCTAACTAATAAACTTGATGCGCTAGAGATTGACTCCCACGTGCTAAGCTGATGCTTTGATGCACTAGACTGTTTTTCAGATGCGCTAACTATTTAACACTGTTTCTAAATTTTGTTAAATTGGTACTGTTAAAACTGGACATGGTAAAGTGAAGGTTTGATGCGCCAAAAGATGTATCACATGCGCTAAGAAGTTGCCCTCATGCGCTAGACTGCCCTGATATTTTCTTTTGTTTAGTTGTTGCAATTTTTGAAATTTGTTTTGAGTTTTTTAGTACTGATAGATGATTTTCTGAAGTAATAAATGCAAACATAGCACCAAAGAGACAACCATTTTGCTTAATCTAACAATAAGTGTATGTTCTACGAGGATGTGTTCAAATCCCCAATGTTTTAACAAGTTTGGATACAAACAATACACTTCAGAAAGACTCTTTATTCAAGGGTCATAAATAATACCATAGCCCACTAGTCTCGATACTTCGTCAGCTCAAACAGTCATGTCACCCCTTAGGGGGTGCCTATTTTTTTGTCTTTTGCCAGAAATTAACCCAAAGTGAGTAGTTATCTTGGGAATATATGGTGAGTGATCTTGGGGGCGGATTCTTCCCCACCCTTGCACTATGATATTACAAATGTCTGGTTACTGACTTGGCTCAAGGTTTCTACTTCTAAAGTTCGTAATCAGGCTTCCTATTCGGCCGTCAGTGATAAACTCCCTCAGAAGGCTTCCCAACCTTTAGAACAAAGACTTTACACATCTCAAGGATACCGGGGGAAGGCTAATCGCTGCGCGCAACTGTTGAAAAGGACTTTCATCACTTTCCACTTTTGATTATAGTGGGTTGGAACACTTGGCATCAAAGTCGTTTCCCACTTAGGTCGTTCCCTTCACACCAACCATAAATGGCTTTAAGAGTTGATTTCAACCCCTCGGGAAGACAAGCCCGCTAAAGGTTTTTATTACTTGAAATTCCAAAAGCATAAGAGTGGTTTGGCTTTTTGGTCACCCAGTTAAGGGGAGAGCATATACCTTCCACTTTTGAGACAAGACAAACAAAGTTCTTTTTACCTTTTAAGTCAATGATTTTCTAAGATCTATATGGAGATGTTGCTCCACGAAAACATGATGTTCTTTTTATTTTCTTAAAGCAATGATTATCTAATCTAGAAAAAGAACCTGGTCAACAAAGCAAAACTTCAATTTGGTCAACAAAAGAAAATCAGAAAAGGGGAAGAACTTCCCCTTTTTGATTATAAACAAAAACTTTTAAGTGTGGTTCTTTTCCTTGCCAAAATTTAAAATGTCCTTTTATACACCAAAGGATGGTGAGGTTCTTTTTAAAGCTACTTTTGCAAAAAGGAAAGTTTGTTTTGTTCTTTTTATAGCCCAAAATAAAGTTTTTCTCCTATGAAAGCAATAAATTTTTTGATTGTGGTTCTTTTTATAGCCCAAAATAAAGTGAGTTCAATTTTATCCAAACAGAAGTAAAAGAATCCCAAGCTTTAACTAACTTAACTAAGTTAGTAAAAAATAAAATTCTTTGCAATTTTGTCAATAAAATCTAAGCTCCCCCTGCAAGAAAATGTTAAAACCCTGCAAAAGTCAGTCAAACTGTTAGAAACATTTTTGGATCTTGTGGATTTCTACAAGTCTAAGTTTTGGTTCGGTTACAAATTTTGATTTTGTCTTGGTCTATGATGCCCTACAGAACAAACTGTACGTGCTACAATATGGCAGTGATGCGATACAAGATGATAGTGATGCGCTAGGCTGTTCTCAAGATGCCCTAAGCTGATTTCTGGATGCCCTGCTCTGTTTTTCTCTCACGCTAAGACCTACAGGAAAATGTTAGGCAGATAATGCGCTATAGTAAAAACCTGATGCGCTACAAGATGGATCCAACGTGTTGAACAGTAAGCGGGATGCGTTAGGCTGTTAACCAGATGCACTAGGGAATGCTTCCCACATGCTGATTATTACTTCCCACGTACTTGCAAAAGGGGTTAAATTCAAAAACCGATTTGATATATGGGGTCATGCCCCACGGCGGGTGCCAGAAATGTATGTGGGAAAAGCGGGTCAATAGAACTTGAAATGTGAAAAATGAAGCCTAAGGAGCCTTGCTCACACACCCACAGGACTTCTTGGTGCAAGTTATGGAGTCATGAAGTATGGCTCAGCTTCCCAAGGTTGGTTCCATAGCTCTCTATCTCACAAGGTCACTCAAACCAATGTCTTTGCTCTCAGATCACTAAGCAAAGTGGTTTAGGGATGACAAATGCAAGAATGAGGGATGTTTTGGTTGATTTTAAGATGAAATGCATCCTAGGCTATGCATGATCCTATAAATGCAATAAACTAGATTATAAGATGACAAGATTAGTAACAAAACTATCCTAGCATGATATACTAGTCTATGATTAAGCTAAATGATAAGGAAAATACTCTAAACATGCATATTTAGATTAATTCCTATTGAAAAGAGAGGCTAAATGATGAGCACAAATGATATATTAAAGCTTGGATGGATTTTAGTATAAGTATGATGCTAAAGACTTGGATCCTTAAAATGGAGGATGGAGAGCTCTATTTATAGCAAAAATAGGGCAATGAATGACCAGGATTGAAAGAGGTAATCAAGGGTTGAGTTTGAAAGTTGGGAATCCATGTTTGCAATTGGTACCAATGAAATGGTGACAAATGTCAACATAAGACTAGTTGAGAGAAAGGGTTGGAGACATTAAATGCCTTAGAAGACCTCATGGTTACCTTAGGGGGTAAGGGTTAAGGTTAGGTTAAGGTTAGGTTAGGGCTATCCAATGGATAAAGGTTTTATCCAAAGGATAAACTCTTGTACAAAGGATTAAGGATAACCATGGTCAAAGAAATAAATGCTTGATGAGACCCTTGGGTTAGATGGAGGTTGAGTTTAGGGAAATTCTTTAATCATGCTAGAGGGTTGAGTTAACTATTAATGGTTTGGGAGACTTTCAAAGTTAAGTGGTTGAAGCCTTTAAGGGTTTTCAAAGACTTTGAGGGTTTGAGAAGTGACTTCCCCTTGCTTAGGGATGTGACAATATTTAGGAGATGGGTTAGGTTAATTTAGAAGTGATTAGAAGAGTCTAGAAAGGGTTAGGAATAGGGTTTAGGAAGCAAGTGGGAGATGCAGGATTAAATTGAATAAAATGAATTTAATTCAATTTGGTTGCAAATGGGAAAATTAAATAAATTAGATTTATTCAATTTAGGATAAACTATTTAATTAAATTTGAATTTAATTAAAAAGTGGATAGGGGATTTAATTGAATAAAATGATTTATCCTATTAAATGGTAAAAGATGTCTAGTGAATTTAATTTAAATAAATGGAGTAATTTACTTAATTAAATAGAGGAATCTGAGTAATTTAATTAAATTGGATTTAATTAAATAGAGAAATTAACATAAGATATTCATTTTAGGAATATGGTCATTTTTATACGTCTACAGTATTATCATAAAATATATTCACCGGTTCAGATACAGGTACCTTGAAACCTTCCAATACATGCTTCATCCAAATTGCTTGAGTGCAGTTCATAAATGATGCCACATATTCTGCTTCAGCTGTAGATTGGGAAATACAACTCTGCTTCTTACTTGTCCATGATACTAATCTTCCTCTGAGAAAGAACATTCCATCGGTTGTGCTCTTTCAGTTGTCCACATTACCTGCTCAATCGACATTAGTATATACCTTGAGATTATAGTCACCATTATTTGGATGCCACAATCCATAATAAACTATTCCTTTTAGATATCTAAGAATCCTTTTGACAACTACCAAGTGGGATTCTCTTGGACATTTATGAAAATGAGCTACTATGCCTACTACATGAGCAATATCCAGTCTGCTATGCACCACATAGTGCAGCTTACTGATCATTGACCGGTACTCTTTTTCATTCACCAGTGTTGAATCATCTTCCTTGGTCAGTTTATAGCAAGTGACCATCGGTGTACCAACCGGTTCACTTTTCTCCATGCCAAAAGTCTTCAATGCCTCTTTGACATACTTGGCCTGGGTAATAAAAATACCCTCTTTCATTTGTTGAATCTATAAACCAATGGAGAACTTTATTTCTCCTATCAAAGACATCTCAAACTCTTTCTTCATTTCATCTGCAAATGCATGACTCATTTTATCATCTCCTCCAAAGATTATGTCATCCACAAACACTTCACAGATCATAATCTGATCACCTTCTGATTTCAAGTAGATGTTGTTGTCTTCACTTGTTCCCTGAAATCCAATCTTCACAAGATGAGAGTGTAATATTTCATACCATACCCTAGGTGCCTGTTTCAGTCCATAGAGGGCTTTGTGTAATCTACATACCATGTCACTATCTTCTGATAAGGAAAACCCTTCTGGTTGCTCTATATACACGTCCTCTTCTAGGATTCCATTCAGAAAAGAAGACTTCACATCCATCTGATAAACCTTAAATCCCTTAAATGTTGCAAATGCAAGTAGCATTTAAACACCTTCTAGTCTAGCCACAAGAGAAAAGGTTTCTCCATAGTCTTCTCCCTCCTCTTGAGCATATCCCTTGCATACAAGCCTAGCCTTGTTTCTTACAACTGTGCCTTCTTCATTCAACTTATTCCTGAATACCCATTTGGTACCAATGACTTTTTTATGTTCTGGTCTGGGCACCAAAGACCATGTCGCATTCTTTTCTATCTAGTCTAGCTCCTCTTCCATTTCTTTAATCCAGTCTTCATTTGTAAGAGCTTCTCTTGAAGTCTTGGGTTCAAATTCAAAAATCATGCAAGAGTTCTCTTTCACTTTTATTCTTGTGAGTATCCCTACATCTTTATCTCCTATGATTTGCTTCAGATCATGATGCAGATTCACATATCTAGGAATGATTCTAGCCTGGTCTACTAGCTTTTCTTCTTCTCCTTCACTTACATCTTCTTCTTCTTATTCTTCTTCTCTCACTGTAGCTTCTACTAGTACAGGAACACTGAGATCTTTACAAGTTTCTTTCTTAACTAGTTCCCAGAAGGCTATACCCAGTTCATCTTCCACTTCTTTGCTACATGTTTCCTTAGGTTCCTCAGGGGATTCATCAACCCTTACGTTGATACTTTCAACAATTTTCTGAGTTCTTTTGTTGTAGCACTTGAGAGCTTTGCTCTTAGTAGAATATCCAAAAAATATTCCTTCATCACATTTTGCATCAAATTTTCTTAAATGATCACCTCTCTTGATATAACACTTACTACCAAACACTTTAAAGTACATCATAGTGGGAGTTTTCCTGGTCCAATACTCATAAGTGGTTTTATCTTTACCTTTCTTGATGAATACCCAGTTCATAGTATAGATTGCAGTGCTCACTGCTTCTCTCCAAAAAGTGTGAGCAACCTTTCCTTGGATCAGCATTGTTCTAGCCGCTTCAACTACAGTCCTGTTATTTCTTTTTGCTATGCCATTTTGTTGTGGTGTCCTTGGGGTAGACAACTGCCTCTTGATACCATTATCTTCACAGTACTTATTGAATTCATCAAAAGTGAATTCTCCTCCTTGATCAGTTCTCAGACATTTTATCTTTTTACCACTTTCTTTCTCTACTAATGCTCTAAAAGATTTAAATTTTCCAAATGCTTCAGACTTGTCTTTCAAGAATGTGACCCACATCATTCTTGAGTAGTCATCAGTAAGAATCATAAAATACCTATCCCCTTGAATACTTCTAGTTTTCATAGGATCACACAAATCAGTATGCACAAGATCAAGTAAATGTTCTGCTAAGAAAGACTTACCTTTAAAAGTTGAGGAAGACATCTTCCCAAGTTGACATTCTCTGCACAAAGAATTCTCAGGTTTGTTCAGCAAAGGTAATCCTCTTACTGCCTTGATCTTACCGGCTTTAACAATGTTATCAAAGTTCATATGACAGAATCTCCTATGCCATATCCAACTATCATCAAACTTAGCCAGTAGACACTGACTAATCTTGGCATTCAACTAAAATAGGTTAACTCTAGTCTGCTTACCGGTCACAATAACTTCACCACTCTTCCCAATTATACTACAAATTCAACCTTTGAATTCCAAAAATAATCCTTTGTCATTCAGTTGAGCAACACTCAATAGGTTATTCTTAAGACCTTCTACCCAGTAGACATCATCTGCACTTCTCTTTCAATTTAGTGAGATGGATCCTTTACCTTTCACCAATCATGGTGCATCGTTGCCAAATCTGAAAACACCTCCATCATATTCCTCCAGAGACAGAAAATTTCTCCAGTCACCAGTCATGTGGTGAGAACAACCACTATCAATTATCCACTCAATAGAGTTGTCAATGCAAGAGACAAGATCTTTCTAGTCAGACACTTCTTCCTTTACTGCTACAAACACTATGTCTTCATTTTCTTCATCCTTTGATTCTTCATCAGTGACACCTTCATCCACAACAACTAGACAATTTCTTATGTTTCCTCCTATATACTTTCTAAACCTCTCTGGTTTATCCTTATTGTCATTGTTAGGAGAATTAATAGCTATATGTCCTATCTTGTTATAGGAAAAACATTTTGAAGTAAGTTTACCTCTATATTTTCCAGTTCCCTTCAGAAGTCTTTTAGAAAGAAGAGCTTCAAACTCCATTAGAATCTCTTCATCATCCATATCTCTACATTGTTTGGACTCATAATTGGTACTAGTTTCTTTTCCTTTTCTGTATGGTATAATAGATCCTTTAAAGGCCGACTCAGTCTTGTGAACACTACCATCATAGCTATTCAACTCATATGTAGTTAACTTTGCAATGATAGAATCTAAGGATACCTTGGTTTTATCAATAGACCTTAGTTCCTGGATAGCAGCAACTCTGATTGCATAGATTGGTAACAATGATTTAAGGACCTTACTAACAACAGTGGTATCATCAATAGCTCCACCAACGCTTTTGATATTACCAACCACAATGTTAATCCTAATGCCATACTACTAAATGGTCTCACCTTCAACCATCCTCATACCTCAAATTTAACTCTAAGGCTTTCTTCCTTAGCTTGCTTTACATGCTCCTCACCACCATAGATGTTTTCTAGTGTATCCTATACATCCTTAGGTGTGTCCTTGTCTTGTACATCAATAAACTCAATATCTGACAAGCTGTTGATAAGGGCTTCCATGACTTGCCCATTTTCCTGGATCTCTCTCTTCTGATCATCAGTGAGAGTGCCAGTGGGAGTCACATAGGCATTCTCAATATAGCTCTAGTGTTGAGCACCCATACTCTTGATGTAAATCTTCATTCTGTCCTTCCATATCTTAAAGTTATCTCTATTTAACCTAGGACCTTCCCTCTTCATCATTACAGTAGGATATTTTACCTCAACTAGTTAAGCTTATATCACCGAGGAGCTGGAGGTGCTCTAATACAATTGATGAATAGTGATGAATAATAGATACCCCAACTGGTGCTAAGAGGGGGGGGGGGGTGAATCAGTACAAGCAAAAACTCTCTCAACAACTTATCTAGTTAAAGCAATGTCAACTGATTATCACCATTACTGAACTTAACCATGGCAACACCGGTTAAACACAGTAAGACATCAGATACCATAAACTGATAAGTCTGAAAATATCAAATACGATCAATACTTGATAAAAACTTCACCCATAAACATATGCATGTGGTATACTAGTAATAACATAACCTATTAACCCTGCATTCATAATCTTTCAACCAAATACTTCATAAACATCACATAAAAAATGCATAACACATAACACACAAATTTTTCACGTGGAAACCCAAATGGGAAAAACCATGGTGGGGATGAATACCCACAAGCTTGTTTTTGAACTCTTTCGAAGCTCGCCCTGTTAGGAGCCTAGTCTGGTTAAAGACTTTACAATAAAGTTCTACGAGGAACCGATCCTGTTAGAGATCACCTGGTTAAGGGATGGATATATACCCTGTTAATTGTTGAAACCCTATTAAAGGTTACCTCACTAGAGGCTTTAAAGAACTCAATGGTCTTGAGTCACCTAGTTATAGCTACCCGGTAAAGGGATTTTCCAACTGTTGAAATGGTTAGAAGACAATAGGTAAAACTCTGATCTGATAACAACACTACATGCCAAGGCAAATCCTTTTCATTTCCTCTACTCTGCAATCACACTCTATAGTTTTCCTCTTAATGGTTTGGAAAGTATCTCATCACTCAGATACACACAACATTTGCCAACAACTTTACAATAACAAACATCATCGACCTTATAGAAATTAGTCAGGTCGGTAGCATAAACCCTAAACCCTAAGCATCTTAGGTTGACAACATAGGCAGTCCATTCCTGACCGTCCAAACACATTTCATAGAGTATTACAAATTCAAATAGATCACAAGACAATCTGCATCGTTCATTCTTCACCGCACATGGGAATCAGTAACCCGTCACACTTTCTTCTCATACCACTAAGAAAAATGATCATTCCTGAGGTAGACTCCAAACGCAGTCGATCTTCTCATACCTCAATCCTTCATGTGCACAAGGCTGACATGGCACCTCCATCTCATTCACATTTCTTAGATAAATCATCATAGAGTATCATCGGTTGTATAACACAAGTTGGATCACCAAACCGATAACCATAGAGCTGAGACTACCAATCGGTAGTCACACTTAGTGAAACCCTGACACCGGTTCACTACATCTCTTCATGCCTCTTCATACCGGTTCACCAACTTCTTTCAATCTACATACCAGTTCTCTTACATTTATTTTCATCAATAACAACATACATTATCATCATATCAACATGTCGGTTCATCATATGCCAATGATATCCAACAACCACATAGCCCCTTATGTGTCGTTAGGGTTCACATTGTGTCCTAAGGGGTCATATGGTATCCTATGACCCCTTAGGACACTATATGACCCCTTAGGATACCATATGGTGTCATTATGGGTTGTATGGTGTCCTAAGCGGTCATTAGGTGCCCTATGATCCCATAGGACACCATATGACCCCTTAGGACACCATATGACCCATAATGACAGCATAAGGTGTCCTAAGGGGTCATATTATGTCTTAAGGGGTTATAACACACCATATGACCCATTAAGACACAATATTATCCCTAATGACACCTAAGGGGTCATCTGGTGTCCTATGACCCCATAGGACTCCATATGACCCCTTAGGACACCATATGACCCATAACAACAACATATTGTGTACTAAGGGGTCATAGGATACCATATGACCCCTTATGACACCATGTGACCCCTTAGAACATCATATAGTGTCATTATGGGTCATATGGTGTCCTAAGAGGTCATATGGTGTCCTAACGAGTCAAATAGTGTCCCATGACCTGTTAGGATACTGCATAACCCCTTACATGTCGGTAGGGTTCACATTGTGTCCTAAGGGGTCATATGGTGTCCTATGACCCCTTAGGACACCATATGGTGTTATTATGGGTTGTATGGCATCCTAAGGGGTCATTAGGTGTCTTATGATCCCATAGGACACCATATGACCCATAACAAAACCATATTGTGTTCTAAGAGGTCATATGGTGTCCTAAGGGGTCATAGCACACAATATGACCCCTAATGACACTATGACCCTTAACAACCCCATATTGTGTTCTAAGGGGTCATAGGACACCAGATGACCCCTTAGGACACCATGTGACCCCGTAGAACACCATATAGTGTCATTATGGGTCATGTAGTGTCCTAACGGGTCATATAGTGTCCTATGACCCCTTCAGACACCATATAACCCCTTACATGTTGTTAGGGTTCACATTGTATCCTAAGGGATCATATAGTGTTCTATGACCCCTTAGGACACTATATGACCCCTTAGGACACCATATGGTGTCGTTATGGGTCATATGGTGTCGTAAGGGGTCATATGGTGTCTTAAGGGGTCATAACATACCATATGACCTGTTGAGACACAATATGATCCCTAACAACACCTAAGGGATCATATGGTGTCCTATGGCCCAATAGGACACCATATGACCCCTTAGGACACTATACGACCTATAACAACACCATATTGTGTCCTAAGGGGTCATATGGTGTCCTAAGGGGTCATAGGATACCATATGACCCCTTACGACACCATACAACCCATAACAACTCCATATTGTGTCCTAAGGGGTCATAAGACACAATATGACCCCTTAGGACACTATGTGACCCCTTAGAACACCATATAGTGTTGTTATGGGTCATATGGTGTCCTAACAGGTTATATAGTGTCATATGACCCCTTAGGACACCATATAACCCCTTACGTGTCATTAGGGTTCACATTGTGTCCTAAGGGGTCATACGGTGTCCTATGACCCCTTAGGACACTATATTACCCCTTACGACACCATATGGTGACATTATGGGTCATATGGTGTCCTAAGGGGTCATATGGTGTCTTAATGGGTCATAACACACCATATGACCCGTTAAGACACACTATGATCCCTCAACGACACCTAAGGGGTCATATGGTGTCCTATCACCCCATAAGACACCATATGACCCCTTAGGACACCATACGATAGATAACGACACCATATTGTGTCCTAAGAGGTCATATGGTGTCCTAAGGGATCATAGGATACCATATGACCCCTTACGACACCATACAACCCATAACAACACCATATTGTGTCCTAAGGGGTCATATGGTGTCCTAAGGGATCATAGGACACAATATGACCCATTAGGACACCATGTGACCCCTTAGAACACCATATAGTGTCGTTATGGGTCATATGGTGTCCAAAGGGGTCATATGGTGTCCTAATGGGTCATATAGTGTCATATGACCCCTTAGGACACCATATAACCCCTTACGTGTTGTTAGGGTTCACATTGAGTCCTAAGGGGTCATATGGTGTCCTATGACCCCTTAGGACACTATATGACCCCTTAGGACACCATATGGTGTCATTATGGGTCGTATGGTGTCCTAAGGGGTCATATGGTGTCTTAAGGGGTCATAACACACTATATGATCCATTAAGACACAATATGATCCCTAACGACACCTAAGGGGTCATATGGTGTCCTATGACCCCATAACACACCATATGACCCCTTAGGACACCATACGACCCATAACGACACCATATTGTTTCCTAAGGTGTTATATGGTGTCCTAAGGGGTCATATGGTGTCCTAACGGGTCGTATAGTGTCTTATGACCCTTTAGGATACCATATAACCCTTTACGTGTCGTTAGGGTTCACATTATGTCCTAAGGGGTCATATGGTGTCCTATTACCCCTTAGGACACCATATGGTGTCATTATGGATCGTATGGTGTCCTAAGGGGTCATATGGTGTCTTAAGGGGTCATAACACACCATATAACTTGTTAAGGTACAATATGATCCCTAACGACACCTAAGGGGTCATATGGTGTCCTTTGGCCCCATAGGACACCATATGACCCCTTAGGACACCATACGACCCATAACAACACCATATTGTGTCCTAAGGGGTCATATGGTGTCCTAAGGTGTTAGAGGACACCATATGACCCCTTAGAACACCATACAACCTATAACGACACCATATTGTGTCCTAAGGGGTTATATGGTGTCCTAAGGGGTCATAGGATACCATATGACCCCTTACGACACCATACACCATATTGTGTCTTAAGGGGTCATATGGTGTCCTAAGGGGTCATAGGACACCAGATGACCCCTTAGAACACCATGTGACCCCTTAGAACACCATATAGTGTCCTAAGGGGTCATATGGTGTCCTAACGGGTCATATAGTGTCCTATGACCCCTTAGGATACCATATAACCCCTTACATGTCGTTAGGGTTCATATTGTGTCCTAAGGGGTCATATGGTTTAGCATATTGGGTTATAGGGTCTATGGTTATTGTATAGGGTTGAGGATTTAACATATTTGGTCATACGATCTAGGGTATTTGTTATAGGTTTGAAATGGTTTAATTTTTATGGTTGTGGCTATCAAACTATAGGGTATAGAGTATAGATTATAGGGTATAGAGTAGAAATTTATCAAAGGTTAAATAATTTCAATGGAAGTCATTTGGCTACAACCAAATATGGCTAGCACCATATTTGGCACTAGCCAAATGAGCTGCACTAACAAATGGTTATATGGGACCCTTGACCCGTTATCCAAGCCCACATTCTCTCATTTTGTCTTCTTTCTTTGCATGATCAAACAAAAAAATGCTTTTTGCATGGTGTTGACATTTTATGCAAGGTTATTTTATACATTCCACTAGCTCTCCACCACCTTTTTTTTCATTTGGCAATGTCAAAGATGAAGAACATAGTTTTTTTAAATCAAATTTGAATAATTGAGGTAATATTTTCTTGTTTTTAGAATTCAAATACTTATTAAGTGTTATTTTTTTTAAATGTTAAAATAAAAGTGTGAGTCAAAATTGATTATAATCCTATTAGATTTACATTAGATTTAACAATGCATTTGAAGGAAGTTGCATAAGAAAATTATTTGTTTAGTGGTTTAAAACAAAATTTGCAATTTCATACATCCTTTTTAGGATCTTATGAAATAATTTTAAAAAGGACTACATGAAATAATTTAAATTTCATATATCCATTTTAACATATGCATAATTAGGATAGCCATAGATGTATTAGGAATGTCCTAACATAATTAGGACAGTCATAGATCCATTAGAACTGCCCCTTACGCCTCTTGAAATATCTTTATGAATTCACTTTATTTTGTTTTATGTGCATGTACATGTAGAAATTGTTGGCATTATGTGAACCGGTATGAGGACATGATGACATTGTATGTTGTCATTGATGTCAATATGCTAAAGAAGGCAGAATTGGTATGTTACCAAGAACTGGTATATGTGAGAACCGGTATATGTGCCAAAGTGAAGCGATGTGTTTGTTCAAGGTGAACTGACATGTGGTTATGGGAACTGGTACATAGAAGCTTTTTATGACTACCAGTTGGTAGTCTCAACTTCAGGGTTTCTGGTTGAAGTGCCTCAAGCCTGTGTGACTCAATCGGTGACTTTGTGTGATGAGTTAGCATTGTAACAAAGAACAGATCGTGTTGCCATGTCAGCCTTGTGTGCGTGAAGGATCTTGCATGAAGGAGATTGTCCCTATCTACCTCGGGAATGTGCGAAGTCTGTAAATGGTGATAACGCATGATGGGTTATCAGCCGCCATGAAATTGGTGGAAAACAAACGATGAAGAACGTTTTGAGATTGGTTCAAGACTGTTGCATTTAATGCAATATGCTCAATGGTCAGGATTGAACCAATTGAATTTCTTAACCTAATAGGTTTAGGGTTTAGGGTTTATGCTACCGACCTATCTGTTTCCTATAAGATTGATGTTGTGTTTCTTTCTGAGGTTGTTGGAAAAAGTTGTGTGTGAGTATCCAAGTGAAGATATACGTGATTCTTGTCAAACCAAAAGAGAGAAGTGATACCTGCAGAGTGTAAGTGCAGAAGGTGAAGAGGAGCTAAAGCAGATCTGCATTGGCATTGAGTGTTGTTATTAGATCATTGTAATACCTGTTGATCTCTAACCACTTCAACAGTTGGGAAATCCCTTAACAGGGTAGCTTTAACCATCTTACTATAAATCCTTTAACACGGTGACTCAAAACCATTGAGTTCTTGAAATCCTATAACAAGGTAACCTCTAACAGGGTTTAACCCTTAACTAGGTATTCTAGCCATCCCTTAAGTGGGTGATCCCTAATAGGATCGGTTCCTAACAGAACCTATTGTATCTATCTTTAACCGGACAAGGCTCCTAATAGAGCGGACTTCTAAAGAGTTCAAAAATAGCTTGTGGGTATTCATCCCCACCGTGGTTTTTCCTAGTTGGGTTTCCATGTGAAAAATCTGTGTGTCATGTGTGTTGTTATTCATGTGATGGTTTAAGTGATTTGTGTTTGAAGGTAAATCATGTTAATTTAGCTGTTTATATATATCTTTGATGATAGATTACCTACTCATGCACTAGGGTGAAATGGAATGAAGTATTAGATTGTATGAAAAGATAAGTGTCAACCGGTTTATGCTTGTCTCAATTATTCTGGGTTTTGCTGGTTGTACTCTGTTTAAGACCAGTGTTACTGTTTGTTTGTCAAAGCACAGTGTTTGCTGACAAACCAATTTAGGATTGTGTTTTTGTCTATACTGAATCACCCCCCCCTCTCAGTATCGGTTTGATACTATCCATTCATCATTGAGTTATCAATTGGTATCAGAGCTCTCTCCAGGTCCTCTGTGTTATAAGCTTAACTGCTTGAGGAAAAGATCCCAGTCTAATGGTGAAGAGGGAAGGTCCAAAGTTCAACAGAGATAATTTCAGTATATGGAAAGATAGAATGAAGATATACATCAGAAGCATGGGTGCTCAACACTGGAGTTATGTTGAGAATGCTTATGTTGCCCCTACCGGTACTCTCACTAATGACCAAAAGAGAGAGATACAGGAGAATGGGCAAGTCATGGAAGCCCTAATTAGTAGTTTATCTGACATTGAGTTTATTGATGTCCAAGATAAAGTAAATCCCAAAGAAGTATGGGATACTCTTGAAAATATCTATGGCGGGGACGAGCATGTAAAACAAGCTAAGAAAGAAAGCCTTAGAGGGAAGTTTGAATACATGTGGATGGTTGAAGGTGAGACCATTCAATAGTATGGAATAAGAATCAAAACTGTTGTTGGAGATATCAAGAGTGCAGGTGGTAAAATGGAAGATTCCACCATGGTAAGCAAAGTCTTGAGATCCTTATTACTGGTCTATCCAATAAGGGTTGTTGTTATTCAGGAGTTGAGAGCAATAGAAAAGACTAAGGTATCCCTAGACTCTATCATTGCAAAGTTGACAGCCTATGAGCTAAATAGTTTTGATGGCAGTGTTCAAAAGACTGAATCAACTTTTAAAGCTTCTGCTGTACCATCCAGAAAAGGAAAAGAAGCTAGCACTAGTGGTGAACCAAGACAGAGCAAAGAAATGGATGATTAGGAGATTCTAATGGCATTTGAAGCTCTTCTTGCTAGGAAACTTCCTAAAGGAATCGGTAAATACAGAGGTAAGCTCCCTTTGAAATGCTTTTCTTGTAACCGGATAGGACATATTGCTATAAACTATCCTAATGGTGACAACAAGGATAAACTAGAAAGGTTTAAGAAATTTAAAGGAGGAAACCAGAGAAACTCTTTTGTGGTAGTTGATGAAGGTGTCACAGATGAGGAGTCAGAAGATGAAGAAAATGAAGATATTGTGTTTGTTGCTGCCAAGAAAGACGTGTTAGACAAGAAGGCTCTTGTCTCCTGCTTTGATAATTCCAATGAGTGGATTATTGACAGTGGCTATTCTCACCATATGACTGGTGACCGGAGCAAGTTTCTATCCTTGGAAGAGTATGATGGTGGTGTGGTTCACTTTGGTAATGATGCACCATGTATGGTCAAAGGTAAAGGGTCCATCTCTCTGAATGGAAAGAGTAGTGCTGACAATGTGTATTGGGTTGATGGTCTAAGACACAACCTTCTGAGTGTTGCCCAGCTGAATGATAGTGGTCTCACTATGGAATTCAAGAATGGAGTGTGCAGAATCAAAGGAAAGAATGGTGAATTGGTGGCCACCGACATTCAGACCAAAGGTAACCTATTTCAGCTGAATGCAACTATAAGTACATCTCTTATGGCTAAATTTGATGATAGCTGGATATGGCATAAGAGACTCTACCATGTAAACTTTGATAACATTGTGAAGGCCAGTAAGATCAAGGTAGTTAGACGGTTGTTGATGCTGAGCAAACCGGAAAATACCTTGTGCAGAGAGTGTCAACTGGGGAAAATGTTTTCCTCAACCTTTAAAGGTAAACCTTTCACTGCTGACAATTTTCTTGATCTTGTGCATACTGATTTGTGTGGTCCTATGAAAACTAGGAGTGTGTAGGGTGATAGGTACTTCATGATTCTCACTGATGTCTGCTCAAGAATGATGTGGGTCACATTCTTGAAAGATAAGTTTGAAGCTGTTGTAAAGTTCAAATCTTTCAGAGCATTCATGGAGAAGGAAAGCGATAAAAGGATCAAGTGCCTGAGAATTGATCAAGGAGGGGAATTCACTTCCGGTGAATTCAACAAGTACTGTGAAGAGCATGGCATCAAGAGGCAACTGTCTGCCCCTCAGACTCCATAGCACAATGGCCTAGCAGAGAGGAATAACTGGACTGTGGTTGAAGCAACTAGAACTATGTTGATTCAAGGAAAGGTAGCTCACACCTTTTGGAGAGAAGCGGTGAGCACTGCAATCTACACAATGAACCAGGTACTCATCAAGAAAGGTAAGGATAAAAATCTTTATGAGTATTGGACCGGTAAGACACCTGTGGTTAGCTACTTTAGAGTGTTTGGTGGCAAATGTTACATCAAGAGGAGCGAACACCATAGCAAATTTGATGCAAAACATGATGATGGAATATTCCTAGGGTATTCCACCAAGAGCAAAGCTCTCAAGTGTTTCAATAATAGGACGCAAAGAATTATGGAAAGCATCAATGTAAGAGTTGATGAAACCTTTGAGAAAACTAAGGAAACCGATAGTGAGAAAGTAGTAAATGAATTGGTTGTAACCTTCTAGGAACCGGTTGTCAGTCAACCAAGTACCAGTAACAGTGTTCCTACACTGGTAGATGTAGATGCTGATACTGATGGAGATGAGAATGAAGAAGAAAAGCAAGAGGAATCTATCAAGACCATTCCTTGGTATGTCAAGTTGAATCATGATCCTAAGTAGATCATAGGAGATAAGGATGCGGGAATCCTTACAAGAAGAAAGGTTAGAGAAAACTCATGTATGATCTCTGAATTCAAGCCTAAATCATTCAAAGATGCACATAAAAATGAAGACTGGTTCAAGGCAATGGAAGAGGAACTTGACTAGATAGAGAGAAATGGTACATGGTCTTTGGTACCCAGACTGGAGCATAAAAATGTCATTCGTACCAAATGGGTTTTTAGAAATAAGCTGAATGAGGATGGCATAGTGATTAGAAACAAAGCCATACTGGTGTGCAAAGGATATGCCCAAGAAGAAGGAGAAGACTATGGAGAAACCTTTGTAGCCAGATTGGAAGGAGTTCGTATGCTTCTTGCAAATGCAGCTTTTAAAGGATTCAAAGTATATCAAATGGATGTAAAATCTGTATTCCTAAATTGTGTACTTGAAGAGGAGGTGTATATAGAGCAACCAGATGGGTTTTCGCTATTTGAAGATAGTGACATGGTATGTAGGATACATAAAGCCTTATATGGTCTAAAGCAGGCACCTAGAGCATGGTATGAATGCCTGCACTCCCATCTTGTGAAGATTGGATTTGAGAGAACAAGCGAAGATAGCAATATCTACTTGAAGTCTGAAGGAGACTAGATCCTGATCTGTGAGGTATTTGTTGATGACATTATCTTTGGTGGAGATGACAAGATGAGTCATGAGTTTGCAGATGAGATGAAGAAAGAGTTTGAGATGTCACTCATAGGGGAGATTAAGTTCTTCATTGGACTGCAGATTCAATAGATGAAAGATGGAATCTTTATCACTCAGTCCAAGTATGTCAAAGAGGTGTTGAAGACCTTTGGCATGGAAGATAGCAAACCGGTTGGTACATCGATGGTGACCGGTTGTAAACTATCCAAAGATGATAACTCAGCATTGGTTGATGAGAAGGAATACTGATCAATGATTGGTAAGTTGCATTATGTAGTGCATAGCAGACCAGATATTGCACAGGTAGCTGGCATTACTGCAAGGTTCCAGGAAAGTCCAAGAGAATCCCACTTGGTTGCAGTCAAGCAGATTCTTAGGTATCTGAAGGGAACTATTGATTATGGATTGTGGTATCCATATGGCAAGGATTTCAACTTGAAAGTATTCACAGATGCTGATTGGGCAAGTAATGTAGACGACCAGAAGAGCACAACCGGTGGTGCATTCTTTCTCAGTGGTAGACTGGTCTCATGGATGAGTAAGAAGCAAAATTGTATCTCTCAGTCTACAGCAGAAGTAGAGTATGTTGCAGCTTTCATGAACTGCACTCAGACAATTTGAATGAAGCATGTATTAAATGGCTTCAAAGTTCTTGTATCTAAACTGGTAAGTATATTTTGTGACAATACTAGTGCAATTAACATCTCCAAGAATCTGGTTTTACATTCTAGAACCAAGCACTTTGAGCTTAAGTATCATTTCTTGAGGGAAAAGGTTTAGAACAAAGAGATTGCGCTAGAACATGTTTCCAGTAAGGAGCAGTTAGCAGACATATTCACCAAGCCTCTCCCAAAGGCTATATTTATGTACTTAAGAGGTGAATTAGGGGTGCTACCCCTTCAGGAGGTAAACTAAAGGTATATGTTCCACATCAATCAAGTATTGCATAGTCAAATTTTGCTTCAGGATTGATGTGTTGAAGGATGCTACTCCTCAGGGGGAGCAGCATAATGGAACAGGGAAGCTTGTGCCTCCACTTTGGCATTGTTGTCAAAGGGGGAGATAAAGTGAAGCAGAGAAGATATCTGCAGAAATTGGGGGAGAAGATGTGAAGCGAAGAGATATCTTTGTATATTGCCATCAATGCCAAAGGGGGAGATTATTGGCATTATGTGAACCGGTATGAGTACATGATGACATTGTATGTTGTCATTGATGTCAATATGCTGAAGAAGAGAGAATCGGTATGTTACCAAGAACTGGTATATGTGAGAACCGGTATATGTGCCAAAGTGAAGCGGTGTGTTTGTTCAAGGTGAACCGGCATGTGGTTATGGGAACCAGTACATAGAAGCTTTGTATGACTACCAGTTGGTAGTCTCAACTTCAAGGTTTCCGGTTGAAGTGCCTTGAGCTTGTGTGACTCAATTGGTGACTTTGTGTGATGAATTAGCATTGTAACGAAGAACAGATCATGTTGCCATGTCAGCCTTGTGCACGTGAAGGATCTTGCATGAAGGAGATTGTCCCTATCTATCTCGAGAATGTGCGAAGTCTGTAAACGGTGATAACACGTGATGGGTTATCAGCTACCATGAAATCAGTGGAAAACAAACAATGGAGAACGTCTTGAGATTGGTTCAAGACTATTGCATTTAATGCAATATGCTCAATGGTCAGGATTGAACTGTTTGAATTGCTTAACCTAACAGGTTTAGGGTTTAGGGTTTATGCTACCGACCTATCTATTTCCTATAAGGTCAATGTTGTGTTTCTTTCTAAGGTTGTTGGCAAAAGTTGTGTGTGAGTATCCAAGTGAAGAGATACGTGATTCTTGCCAGACCAGAAGAGAGAAGTGATACCTACAGAGTGTAAGTGCAGAAGGTGAAGATGAGCTAAAGTGGATTTGCATTGGCATTGAGTGTTGTTATCAGATCATTGTAATACCTGTTGATCTCTAACCACTTCAATAGTTGGGAAATCCCTTAACAGGGTAGCTTTAACCGGCTTACTATAAATCCTTTAACAGCGTGACTCAAAACCATTGAGTTCTTGAAATCCTCTAACAAGGTAACCTCTAACAGGGTTTAACCCTTAACTAGGTATTCTAGCCATCCCTTAACCGGGTGATCTAAAAGGATCGGTTCCTAACAGAACCTATTGTATCTATCTTTGACTAGACTAGGCTCCTAACAGAGCGGACTTCTAAAGAGTTCAAAAATAGCTTGTGGGTATTCATCCCCACCATGGTTTTTCCCAATTGGGTTTCCACATGAAAAATATGTGTGTCATGTGTGGTGTTATTAATGTGATGGTTTAAGTGATTTGTGTTTGAAGGTAAATCATGTTGATCTAGTTGTTTATATATATCTTTGATGATAGATTACTTGTTCATGCACTAGGGTGAAATGGAATGAAGTATTAGATTGTATGAAAAGATAAGTGTCAACCGATTTATGCTTGTCTTAGTTATTCTGGGTTTTGCCGGTTGTACTTTGTTTAAGACCGATGTTACTGTTTGTCTGTCAAAGCACAGTGTATGGTGACAAACTGGTTTAGGATTATGTGTTTGTCTGTACTGATTCACCCCCCCTCTCAGTATAGGTTTGGTACTATCCGTTCATCATTGAGTTATCAGAAATCATCATCATGCCGAGGAAATGACCAAAAAATGTAACATCGAAAGAGCATGAAGCTAAGAATGCAAAAAATAGAGAAGGAATGAAGCAACTTCGTGAAGAAAGGAAATTGAATACCATAGAATAAGAGGTGCCAATTGAAGAGGAACATGAAATATCCATCCAATCTAAGGGAGAGACAAAATTGGCCAAACAAAGCCAACAGATGCAAAACCTTCATGTAATGAGTCAATTGAATCCTGAGGTTGAGAGGATGTCTACCACAATTCAAGTTGAAGGCACCCCATCTCTTACATCTGAAGTTGAAGGCACACCATCTCTTATTGGCACACTGTTGGTGTCTACAACATCTCATATTGAATGCACTCCCTCTATGGCATTTGACGTTGCAAGTACTTCACGACTGACATCAAGTATTGGAGCTACACCATCTTGTACACCTCAATTTCAAGGTATGTCATCATTTTCATCTTCGGTTGAAGGTATACCACCTATCCCTAATGTTTTTGATATTCCTAATCTTGAGGTAACTCAAAGTTTGAGAACACCTCCTAGAGTTTTGCGTACAAAGCCTAAGTATTTGATTGATATTGATGCTAATGTTTTGAAACCAATGGTTGACAAGATTCTGAAGCATACTTGTCAAAGACATGCTAATCAGATATGGAAAATATTTTTTGAGCCTTTAAATGAGACAGGAAGATGTCAACTATTTGTTGAAATGATGAGAAATCTGAAATTTAGGCCCATAATGAAGATTCTTGGGCTAAGAACATCAATTGAATCAAGCGAAAGATCTATTGTGAAGAGTCTGATGAATGCATATGATACTGTTGGTTCTAATTCACACACAAAAGATAGTAATGCCACATGACATGTCATTACATCAACAATTGTAAGCACTCAAACTAAGAAAGATCGCCTCCTTAGAAAGACAAGTAAACAATTGAAGATAAGTAGACAAACTCTAATGAGAGCTATGGGAAGGCGACAAAGAGAGGAGGATCCATATAACAATGAGTTATGGGCATTTTCCGGTAGATTACCACAGAAAGATAAAGCAATTGTTGAAGCCTTGAGATCCCTCATTGAAGATTTTTGGAAGAATAACACAAGGGTCTCTCCAAATCAAAGAGATGTTGTAAGAAGGAGTATTGGTAGTAAAATCTATGATCCACATTCGAAACATTTTTTGGATATGACTCAAACACAATTTTTTGCCAAGTTTCAATGTATGTATCCTCAAATTAAAATTAGTCAAAGATTCTTTGAAATGGTAAAGCCTTTTTATGTCAAAATAAATCACACACGCACAAATTGTTGTTGTAGAGTACACATTGAATTTGCTAACCATTATGTTGTTTATCAACACACATGTATAGATTTGCATGCTAACAATGTTTTGCAGGAATGCAACATAAATGGGCCATTGACATCTTCAAGGGAATTCATATCTAGCATCTTATGTGAAAGAGTAGATGGTCAAGTATATTACAATAAGTGTTGCTTGGATGGCACATGTGTTGATTGTGGTGGATTGCGACATTTACAAATTTGTCAACATATGGATATTGGACAAGAAATTGGTAATGAATTAGTCGAATTTGAAAAATATAAGATAGTGGCCTACATGCTAAAAGATGGAAAAGAAGCAAAAAGGTGTGAATTGGTTAGTGAGAAGATTCCAGTGTATCAGTTTATGGGCATTTTTCATGAGAATATAGTGTATGAGTATGCAAGGCATAACCATCGAGCTTGTTGGTTGGACTCACAATTTAAGTTATGAAAGGACACATTTCCACTTCATACAATCGTTTCAATTGTTGACTTTGTAGATAACTACACACTACAACCGCAGAACAAGGTGCAATCACAATATTAAAACTCCACATAAGTTGCTATATTTGTGCATATAGCATTCATTCATGCACATGATAGTATGGAAGAGGATAAGAAGATATTGAGGGAGTATCATTTTTACATTAGTGATGATCGCTCACACTCTACAGAGTATGTGCAAGGTTGTTTTAAGATATTCTATGATGATTTGGCTAGTCGAGGCATATAATTCCATCAACATATCATATGGTCAAATAATTGTACATCACAATTTAAGAACTCTCAGATGTTTTATTGGTTGAGTAGGATGCATAAGTTGACTGCTATTCAACATATGTGGAATTTCTCTGAGGCTGGGCATGGAAAAGAGGAGCATGATGGTGCAGGAGCATGTATTAAAATAGCTTTAGCACGCGAAGAGTTAAAGTACAAAGGGAATTCAAACTTGAAAGATGCAAAATCAATTGATCAGTGGTGCAATGGTACAATTGGTCCAGGTAATCAAGGTAAGTCTTTAGTTCGCAAATTTTTTTGGTTGGTAGATGATACTAACATTGCAAAATTAGAAGATTGTTGTACATTGACAGGATCGAGGGAGCTACACTCTTATAAAAGCTCTAATGCAGGTTCATGGACTATCCATACACGACAGATTGAATGTTAATGTTCTTCATGTAGATATGGTGCCTATAATGAGTGTGAGTCAAATGAGTGGGTGGACGAATGGTGTATGAGGCCTCTAATCCCACTTGAGACATATTGACTTCTGAGTGCACTACAACTAACACAGATAGAAGCATCAGTTGACTTTGACCATGTGTTAGATTTATTCCAACCAGGTAAATTATCTGCATGCAATTTTTTGTACTTTAATATTTTACGTTAGTTCTTTGCTAAATTCTTCTTACTTTATCATTGCAAGGCATGTTTATGCAGTAATTGCAGCTGAAGACAATTAAGAAGGAACAAATTATTACTTGTTTCGTTGTGTGGATGCAAAAAAGAAATTGGATGGCCATGTGGTAGATGAAGAAAATATTGAGTACCCCACATAATCAGTAGTTGTTACTGGCACATGGATTAGAAGGTACCTAGTGAAGAAGTCTAACTTGTGGTTGTTTGAGGACTTCGAGACACATAGGAAGATTCTTCATTATTCTAACCTTGTTGTAGCTTCAAATGTTCATTTGATCAGATATGGGGGTAGACCACTAAATAAGAACCTATGGAAGGTTTGTGAGTCTGACCGTGAGGCCATACTAGACACGATAAAGAGTAGAGCAAATCCAGATGGTTCATTGGATTAAATGTAAATGTAAAAAAATGTAATGTCAATCTTATTTGGATATATGTACATGACTTGTATTTTTGACTACTCGAGGCATTGTAATATAAAAAATTGTGTTTTTGTCTTTTTTTGTGTGATTTTATGTAAATAATGTCAAATTGGGCCATTAGAGATTACATGGGATCATTTCATGAAGTTTTAGGCTAATATGGCAAAAGATGTAAAAATTGCTCATTTGTTGTCAATCACTCAAAGTGTGAAAAACTGTCAAAATTCGGCATCGTTTTTCTCAATGTTAGTGACATGTAAAAATGATTCATCTGATCCTGCGGGATCGTGTTATGGCACTCTAAAAAATCATCTCTCATTTTAGGTAGACTAGGATCCAATTGCTCATGGTGACACTATCTCGGTTGCGACAAAAAGCGTCAGATGGGTTCAATGAAAATTTGCACAATGCCCCATCTTTCAATCTGCTTGTCGCGACACCAAACCATCAACTCGTATGTGTTGGGGTGGTTGATTTTACACTAGGAATGCCTTCTTTTTTCTCTCCAACTTGCACGTTCGTTGCGGGCCACACCTTGGCAGCGAAATCGCCTAAGTGCTCAAGTTGCTCAAAGTTGTCAATATTCAACATCGTGTTTCTCAGTGCCAATTAATCATAAGAATGAGCTATCTGATCCTACGGGGTCATGTTATGGTACTCTAAAAAATGATCTCTCAGTTTTGGTAGACTCGAATCCAGTTGCTCGTGGTGACACTTTCTCGGTTGCAACAAAAACCGCCAGATGAGTTCAATGAAAAGTTGCACAATGCCCCATCTTTCAATCCTCTCGTCGCGGCATCAAACTGTCAGCTCATACATGTTAGGGTGGCAGGGTTTATGCTAGGAATTCCTTCTTTTTTCTCTCCAACTCGCTTGATCATTGCGGGCCACACCTTGGCAGCGAAATCACCTAAGTGCTCAAGTTGCTCAAAGTTGTCAATATTCGGCATCGCGTTTCTCGGCGCCCGTTAATCATAAAAATGAGTCATCTGATCCTACGAGCGCATGTTATGGAATTCTAAAAAACCCTCTCTCGGTTTCGATAGACTCAGATCCAGTTGCTCGTGGCAACACTTTCTCGGTTGCGACAAAAAATGTCAGATGACTTCAATGAAAAGTTGCACAATGCCCCATATTTTAATCCACTCATCGTGGCACCGAACCGTCAGTTCATACACGTCAAGGTGGCTGGTTTTATGCTAGGAATGCCTTCTTTTTTCTCTCCAACTTGCTCGATTGTTGTGGGCCACACCCTGGCAGCAAAATCGCCTAAGTGCTCAAGTTGCTCAAAGTTGTCAATATTCAGCATTGTGTTTCTCGGCCCCTGTTAATCATAAGAATGAGTCATTGATCCTATGGGGTTGTGTTATGGCACTCTAAAAAATCCTCTCTTGGTTTTGGTAGACTCAAATCCAGTTGCTCATGGCAACACTTTCTCGGTTGTGACAAAAAGCATCAGATGAGTTCAATGAAAAGTTGCACAATGCCCCATCTTTCAATCTGCTCATCGTGGCACCAAACCGTCAGCTCGTACGCATTGGGATGGATGGTTTTATGCTAGGAATACCTTCTTTTTTCTCTCCAACTCCCCCAATCATTGCGGGCCACACCGTGGCAGCGAAATCGCCTAAGTGCTCAAGTTACTCAAAGTTGTCAATATTCAGCATCGCATTTCTCAACGTCTGTTAATCATAAGAATGAGCCATTGATCCTATGGGGTCATGTTATGGAACTCTAAAAAATCCTCTCTCAGTTTCGGTAGACTCAGATCCAGTTGCTCATGGCGACACTTTCTCGGTTGCGACAAAAAGTGTCAGATGGGTTCAATGAAAAGTTGCACAATGCCCCATCTTTCAATCTGCTCATCACGGCACCAAACCGTCAGCTCGTATGCATTGAGGTGGATGGGTTTACGCTAAGAATACCTTCTTTTTTCTCTCCAACTAACCCAATCATTGTGGGCCACACCGTGGCAGCGAAATCGCCTAAGTGCTCAAGTTGCTCAAAGTTGTCAATATTCAGCATCGCGTTTCTCGGCGTCTGTTAATCATAAGAACAAGTCATCTAATCCTACGGGGTCATGTTATGGAACTCTAAAAAATCCTCTCTCGGTTTCAGTAGACTCGGATCTAGTTGCTCATGGCGACACTTTCTCGGTTGCGACAAAAAGCGTCAAATGAGTTCAATGAAAAGTTGCACAATGCCCCATATTTCAATCCACTTGTTGCGACACTGAACCGTCAGCTCATACGTGTCGGGATGGTTGGGTTTACACTAGGAATGCCTTCTTTTTTCTCTCCAACTCGCTCAATCATTGCAGGCCACACCCTGGCAGCGAAATCGCCTAAGTGCTCAAGTTGCTCAAAGTTGTCAATATTCAACATCGCGTTTCTCAGTGCCCGTTAATCATAAGAATGAGCCATCTAATCATATGGGGTCATGTTATGGCACTCTAAAAGAGCCTCTCTTAGTTTCAGTAGACCCGGATCTAGTTGCTCGTGGTGAGACTTTCTCGGTTGCAACAAAAAGCTTCAGATGAGTTCAATGAAAAGTTGCACAATGCCCCATCTTTCAATCCGCTCGTTGTGGCACCGAACCGTCAGCTTGTACACATCGGGGTGGCTGGGTTTATGCTAGGAATTCCTTCTTTTTTCTCTCCAACTCGCCCGATCGTTGCAGGCCACACCCTAAGTGCTCAAGTTGCTTAAAGTTGTCAATATTCGACATCGCGTTTCTCGGTGCCCGTTAATCATAAGAATGAGCCATCTGATCCTACGGGGTTGTGTTATGGCACTCTAAAAAAGCCTCTCTTGGTTTTGGTAGACTCAGATCCAGTTGCTCGTGGTGACACTTTCTTGGTTGCAACAAAAAACGTCAAATGAGTTTAATGAAAAGTTGCACAATGCCCCATCTTTCAATCCCCTCGTCGCGGCACTAAACCGTTAGCTCATACGCATCAGGGTGGTCGGTTTACACTAGGAATGCCTTCTTTTTGCTCTCCAACTCGCCCGATTGTTGCGGGCCACACCCTGGTAGCGAAATCGCCTAAGTGCATGCATTAGATGAATATAAGTTTATGGGCTATGCAATTTTTTTAGAATGGATATTGGTACAATGGTGTCTTACATTGTCTAATTTTGGTTCTTTCCATGTTTCCTTTATATAGTCTTATTTTGACTATAACTATTGAATTTGTGTTGATCTCCATAAGATTGTGTCTTGGATTACAAACACATATTTAGGTTCAAAGCTTAAGTAACAATAAGCTTTGTGCAATTATTCATTTAATCATTTGTACTGCAATTATGGATAACCATGATAAATCATTTGCATTAACCAAAAAGATACAAATCCATGCAACATCGTATACTGTTAAAACTATCAAATATATCCAATACAAACAAATAGGCTTGTCGAAAGCCATATGGACATAGAATTTCACGTATTCATAAAACAAAACATATGTTCAAAATTGCTATAAAGGAATACAACATGATATCCAATAAAGACAAATAGGGGTTTGCCAAAAGCCATATGGACATAGAATGTCACATATTCGTAATACAAAACATATGTTCAAATTTGCCATATAGGCATACAACATGGTATAAAATAAAGTCAAATAGGAGCTTGCCAAAAGCCATATGGACATAGAATGTCACATATTCGTAATACAAAACATATGTTCAAAATTTCCATATAGGCATACAACATAGGACCCTATTCTATTCATTTCCCTCTAGTGGAAGGAAACAGATCATGAGATATCTTTGCCTGTCGAGGGGATGGAGATGTATATGATGCAAGTTTCTTTCGAGTACGTCCACTCGACCTCCTCTCCAGACTTTTTTGTAACTCCACCCGATACAATGAAAAGAATGATGTTAGCATATACAAAAATTGAATTTTAGAATGACATATAATAGAATACTCACTTACTGCATACAAATAATTATGATGTTCATCCACAACAGGTGTACATTCATGATCTGGAGTGACAAGCCCCTCCTGTAAGCATCACAATATAAATTAAACTAAATACAAGTGTTGTTAAAATTTTCAATAACATATTATTACGATAACAAATGTAATGCTAAATTTACTAAATTTACAAATATGTCTCATACTTTTGTTAAAGCAGTTGAACTTGCTACTGCTGCAGCAACACTGTGCTCCATTGACGCGCAGACAGCAGGAGGAGTCTTTGATGTCAACATCTAAAAATTAAACAAGTATATTGATTAATCGCCAAAACTATCTATATTATTTAATAACAACATTAAAGATAAATTGTTTACCTGGGTGAAAGATTGTCAATGAAATACACTGCGAGGTGTTGACGTTGAAGCTCCAGCATCAAACTATTTGACATCCAAAATGAGTAATTAGAAAATTATTCACATAAGGTTCAACTATCTACATATAATAATTATATTTCTTCACTCGTTGTATACCTGTGGAGTCGACAAAGTCGTGAAAAAGGGTGCTGCAGGAATGTTGCTAGTATTGTGAACACTTTGACCTTGATTTTTTATCATAATAATTTACTAATTTAGATATATTCTCAAATTTATATATAAGATTTAATAAAAAGAATGAAATGAACTTGTAATGAAATTCACCTGGGTATCAATGCCAAATGTTTCGTTCAACAAGGATTCTGTCATGACAATGTTCTTTGTAGCAAACTCCGCTCGTGCACGTGTGCATTCACAGAACTATTAGGATCATAAGTGCAAAGAGAACCACAAGATTGATAAAAATGAGCTAGAACTAGATGCCTAGAAGAATCACCATCATCACTCACATCACCCTCTACTAGAGGCCTAACATACTGTATAAGGGTCTGAGTGAGTGAGCTAATCGAGTCTAGAGTTTCGACCTCAATACTCTCCTTCACAATGGAAGGAATAATAACATGCTCCACCATAGGTCTGGCCAAGGGTCTTGGTGGGAGATTTGGGTCATGTTGTGCACCCTCTCTATCATGTGAGGAACCCCCACCTCTACCTTGGAAATCTAGAAAATCAAAATAGTTTGGGATCTCATTAAGGACAAACTCACAATACAGTTTTCTCAAAAAGTATTGGGGTACCTCATGATTATTGCATGGGGGCTGATCAAATACCATCCACCACCTATCCCAAAAATTGTTCTTAATCCCTTCATGATGACACCAATGAATAGGGAATCTCCTACATCTAGGGTGTAAAGGTTGATTCGTTCAGGGGTCCGTAAAAAGAGCACACAAGTCAAATTTATTAATTTTCTTTTTCTTCACTGTCGCATATGATAATTTGTCAGCATAAAATTTCTTTTGTTCTTCCTTCTTACTGGACCAGAAATTTATTTGCCCACTCACAGATTGTATGTGAGATACAATAGATTGCAAAGAATTCACAAGGTTTGTCCTATGGGAGTTTGTTCCAACGGGATCTTTTAGCCTTGTGATTAAACCTTCAAGCTCTTTTTGGCTATTTTCTTTTTGACCTAATAGGTTTTCTTGTGTATCTATGGGATGTCTAGGGATTGTAGGAGGTTCTTGATGTCCTTCTTCTTCAATATGGTCTTCATTAGGAGGTGATTGATGTGCTTCTTCTTCAATATGGTCTTCATGAGGAGGTGATTGAGTGTTTTCAACATTTTCTTGTCTAATCTCATTTCTTGATAATGAAAATAAATTTAAATCAATAAACCTAGTTTAATCTTCAAATTAATTAAAAAAATGACAATAAGAAAATAAAAATACATACCTCTTCGAGCTCTTCGATGGCGTGGCGACATTTTGATGAGAGATGGACAACTTAGTGCCCAATATCAAGCTTTTACAAAGGGTGAGCGCAAGAAAATAGCGCCCGAAATCGCCAAAACGCAGGTTTGGGAATGTAGAATGCATCCAAAATGCGGACATGGGTTTTTTTAAAGTTTTAAATGCTCATAAGGCGCGAGCCCTATAGTGCGCGTGCCTTATAAGGAGTGTGTCTTATGAACATTTTCCATTTTTTTGAAGTGTGGCACCTTTTTGGTACCACAACTTCGTGCATATACCCTCTCATATCTCCAAAACCAGCATATACTTTCCAAAAAAAATAGAAAAATACATTAAGAAAACTTTAACTGGATAATCATTTCCCAATGAAATAAAGTTCCCAAGCATATATTAAAATAATATACCTGATAAGGATATTAATTAGTATATATATAACTATATATATACCTAAATTCATAATTTACAACAATTGGTATGTATTTAGAAAAATATACCTTAATTAACAGAAATAGATTTTGAATATTAATTAATGTATATATACCATTATACAATTAATTAATAACAAATTATTCATAAATTATTATTTAAATGCTAACTTAAATAATAAAAAAATTTATTTAAAATTTATTACTTTAATATTATATTTTTTTTTTCAATAAAAAAAAAAGCGAATTCCATAAGGGAGAGGAGGGGGGTGGCGGGGGTACCCACGTGGGCCCCTTGGTAGCCCACACTACCATTGGTAGCGCTACTACCACTTGGTAGCAGTTCGCTACCTTTGGTAGCACTGCTACCAATTGGTAGCAGATCACTACCATTGGTAGCCTGCTACCTCCCCGCATGGTAGGGGTTTTTCCCTGCCACGTGGGGGTTAATTTTATTATTTTATTTTATTTTATTTTTTTTATCAGTAAAGGGCCGAGGCCAAGAATTTTATTAATTATTTTGAAGTTTACATTACTCCACTCATGCGGGTGCCGATAGGAAAGAGTGGAGGCGAGAAAACCTTCGGCCTTGCCCAGGACCATAGTCTAGCTAGTCCTGACTTAATATACAATAATTCCCAATTTTAATACAACACCCTAGGCCAGGGTGATCAGGAGGGGGTGTTTCTATTTTACCCCTCCCTTACAAGCCCTAATTTACAAATTTCAGAAATCATTTATCCCTTAACTTCCACCTGCATGGCTCTGAAGATGTTCTTTGATTGTATATAGTATCCCTTAATTGCTCGGGGTATACCTATTTGGATTATTTTATTTTATTTTAAATTTCTTTACTGTTAAAAAAATAAGTTCACAGTTAAAAATACAGTCTCAACAGAGACTTAAAACAATTTTCTAGAAAACTATGGGTTTTCTAAAATTTACATTTACAGAATAACCAGACCCAAAAAGGAAAATTTCTTTTGTTTTAATCAAACACCATATAGGCAAACTAAAATAGATTTACACCCATTTATCCAACCCCTTCTACCAATCTTGTCCAAAACAACTAATTTCCCCAAATTAAAACTTAAATCTGAGAACATTCATGGAGTTTTAACCAAGTTTACTGAGAACAACCAAAAATTTTAACTAGAAGTTTGATAAGAGAGTAAGGAGGGTTTGAGTTTGTGATTTCATTACAACTCTTCCATTTTCCACACAAAATAAAGGATTATCTACAAACACAACTAGATTTTTTTCCAAAAGCCATATAATCTCAATAAGACAAGGAATCAAAGAGATGAACCAGAAACCTACCTCATTTAGTATTCCTGGCAAGATTTGATGAAGAGCCCAACCTGTAGCTCAAGAAATCCTTCTCCAAAATATTTTCCCCAAAAAAATGTTCTTGGCAAGATTTGATGAAGAGCCCAACCTGTAGCTCAAGAAATCCTTCTCCAAAATATTTTCCCCAAAAAAAATGTTTCTCTCGGAAATATTTTCCAAAAATCATGCTCCCAAAATATTTTCCAAACCTAGGTTAAATGGGAAAAGTTTATGACCAAAAATCCCATTTTTTAATTAAAATACTTTTACACAATTAAAAATTAATTTCTAATTTAGAAAAATCAAAATGCTTTCTCTTCCTTATTTAATTTCTAATTTTCTCAATTTTAAGAAAACTAACATTTATATTTCAAAATATTAATGAGGGTAAACTATTTTTAATTAACAAAAAATCCCAAAATCAATCTTTCATACTATATCAAATATATATATTAAACTTGCTTTTCTAATTAAAATTGATTTTCTTTAATAATTAAAATCAACTTTTCTATATTTTTTTTAAAGGGCAAAGAGAGTAAATTAATTCTATTTCAATTAAATTTAAATCTTCCCTTTCCAAAAGCATAAACATAATAAATTAATCAATTGAAATTAACCATTTAATCGAACTTGCTATCAACTTGAATTGAACAGTTCTAATTAACGATTAATCGCATAAAGGGAACCTATTTAATTTAGTCCCTTAATTACTAATGCATAAACACACATTAAATCAATTAAATACTAAGGATTAAATACTTAATTTAACCACACACAAAACACGCAACCCAAGAAAGACAAACAGACAGACGACCTGCATACCCCACCAAAGGGGATACTGACAGATGACTGACGATGCTCACTTGAGCACGACTATGGTCAAACAAGGGTCTCACGACCACCTAATCCAATTTCTAAGGGCCAAAGAGGTACACTCAAACCTGCAAATTTAGGCAGAGATGAACCTCGCACCCATGCGGTACTGTACCTGAAATCTCCTGTAACCAAGAGTCATACATGCATACATATATATACTTAATGAAAGTGTTAGCCCGAGATAATAACACGAAATAGGAGAACTAATAAACTTGCGTACGAATTGATGTGAAAACCACATTAACATGTACGCACAATAATTAAAACATCTAACTATAACACGATTACATGATAAACTAACCAAGGTCAAACCGAGATTAGAATCTAATTAAGGCAGGGGTACTACATATTCAGCCAATTTATGAATAGACATGAAAAATACAAAAAACAACAAAGATTGAAATGGCTTCTCTTTCTATGGATCTATATGGAGAAACAAGGAGTAAGCCTTATCCCATTGGCAAGATTGGCCTAGTCAGAGTGGCTTTCTAAAAGCATCAACCAGCCATTGAAGACCATTGGGCCAACTGTATAGATGAATATGAGGTCCAGTCAAGAGAATTCTATAGGATGGAATTAAAATTGGTAGATATTTACAAAACATAGTCAAGATTCCTAAGGGTTTGGAAGAATATGGAAAGATGCTACATCTATTTTAAAATATTAAAGGTATATATTAGTATATGTATCAAAAGAAGGTGTAATGGTTAAGTCGATAGTAATATATGTTAAAAATTTGGGAATTTTATATAGGAATGAATGCAAATTTATTTAGAATTGTGAATTATCTGGAATAATTGTATAATATAATATATTTATCACAATGTACATGGAAATGATTAATTTACAGAATTGAATAAAATAAATACATTTGTTTTTAGATGTCAATATATCTTCTTTATTCCTCATATCATTCTTTGGAAGATAACCTTGAGAACATAAATTCCAATTCAAACTAAAGAGTGGTAATCTATTCTTCAATAATTGCTGGTGTTTAAGACTGAATGACATGGAAATAAAGACAAATCCCTTTGATAAGACAATTGCTCATTTACAGATTCTAAAATTTAACTTTCTCACAACTCAAAATAGAATCTTGAAACTATATCAGCTATACTTAGAACTAACATTTGAAATGGCTACATTATGTAATAAAAAAAAATCTAAATCCATTATGTGAACATAAGGTCCGTGCCTTATTTGTCATCATTCAAACTGCAGTAAATTTATTGAGAATCCTTAACTACTGTTTCTTTCTCGGTATAGAAGCTGAAGGTTGCTCTGATATGGTAAGAAGTGGTTGGTTCATTTCTTCACATAATTGTATTCACAATACCCAGTAAAGATAAGTCTGCACAATTTCAATACATGTAATGAATCTTAAGTTACCCGAAATGGTATTATAACTGATAGTTGCATTGTTGCACAATTGGGCTAGAGCATCAGGATGAATAAGTATAGTAAAATATTTACTATTTTTGAGCTTGATTTTAAACAACTAAAAGTTAAAGGATGAAGGATGAATGATGAATGTTTGATTAACCTTGAAGGTCATACCAAAAAAATGTCACCTTGAAATCGGGAACAATGAAATTTGGTTAGCAAGACATTTAAACTACTATTTTCAACTGTAAGATCGCAACAAGATTTTAACAATAAATATTGTCATGATTCTGGTTTTATCAACTCTTACGTGTTTGCTTTTCTAAGTCCTTCTGGTTTTGGCTATAAACTTATTTCTGGTACTTGAAAATATATTGATTTTAATTCATGGTTTGTGGTTTCCTACTATAGGCTTTAGGCTAAGGAACACCTACAATGCGAAGATCGTCTGAGACCTTTGGCAAATGTTTAATTAAAAATACCCTTCCAGTGATGACATCTAAAAGTTTCAACAACGTCAACAAATATCTCGACGTGAGACAATTTGGATGCGTCTATTCTGACTTCAAAATGGCAGTACGGATTGACTAACACGCGTGTTAGTCACGTGTTTTACACCGTCGATTTTGCAATAAACAGCTACGATTGACTAACACATCGCTATCACGTTGTAAGAAAAGTCTGTTTTAGAACCAGAATAACAGTGACCAGACAATTTCAGTGGGACATCCCAGCCATAAAAACCTACCGACTAACAAGATGTCTATCTATAATACAGTTTGTTCAATAACTGAGGTTGCAAACATGGACATGACAGCCTAAGTGATAGCCTAGACCAAGGAATGGATTGAATCTCTTTTTGCTGCTATGTTGGACTTGCCTGAACCTAAAAAGCAAGAGCAAACCGGAAAGAAAGAAGGAGAATCCTCTAAGACTGGAGAGCCTTCCAAGCCTACTACTACAAAATACAAGGGTTAATTTGGAGAATCATCCAGGCCCTTTCCCACTGTATTCAAAGAGAAAAAGGTAGGATCTTCTAAGGCAAGAGAACCTGTTGAAGCAACTGCTATTCAGAGAAAAGGTACATATGTCTTAGGAGAGGCTAAGACCTATAAAAAGAAAGAGTAAAGAGGAGATTAGAACTTCATTTCTTCTTCAATAAAAAATTAACTTAAAATTGAACAAACACAATTATATATCACCATTACAATCATTATTAAAATCTAAATATAATTTCATTGCTAAGTGTTAAAAAGTCATAAAATTTCAATTGTTTTTCAATTTTTTAAAATTTTTAAAATTATAAACATCCAAATTTTCATTTATGCCATGTTTCACTAAATGGATTGCAAAATACAAAGATGATATTTTATTTTAGTGTGTGTGGTTTAAGGCTGGTCATTTGTATCTTTTGCTAGTCACTCAGCAGATGGAAAAATTGTAACTTCCTGATGCACTCATGATTTTTCTTTTCCTTTCATGTTTTTAAGAATTTGACATTAAATTGAAATAAATGCAAAATTGAAGGCAAGAGCCTGATATTTCTTGGAGATGAGATGAAATTGCTCTTTCATAACATAAACTTGTTTAAACAAGTTTTAGTTGTGGATGGACTGTGAATAATAGTAAGATGCCAAAAATCTCATGTCATACGAAGATATAATGATGATATTTTATTTATTCATTGAGGTGATACAATGATGAAGATTGGTTTGCGTTTGCTAGGTATGTCTAGGGGAAGCATACCAATAGTGTTATAGTTAATTTCACACACTCACAAGTTTTTTGATGATTCTTTTTTTGGTGTCTTCATATGTGATTTAATTGCTTATAGTTATTGTTTTGGCTAATGACGCATGTCATTGGATCCATTAGCTCACAAGGGTCAAAATGTGGTCATTTTAAAGTGTCATCCACTACCTACTTAAAGATGCCCCAATAACCGTGCACTACAACCACCTCAAAGATGGTCAATACTTATGCACATATGCCCCCAGTAGTCATGCACTATGGGTACCAATAAAGTTGCACATTTCCTCCAACTAAAGTCTAAAAATTCTAACTACTAGGGATAAAGAGGGTGGCTATTTGTACATGTGATATCTTTTTTTTTTTTGATCAACCAAGGGCTAATGCTGATTATATTAAATAAAAGAAGAAAGTACATATAACAGAAGATTAACCAAGTACATGTGAAATTTTTTAATAGGCTTTCAGTTATCATTTTCTTGGTTTCTTTAAAGTTGGTAATTGGGAAGTTGGGTGACCAAGGAGTAAACAGTAATAGAAACATGGGCAGTAGCTAGTGCTCTTACCCAAATAAGTTCGGTGATTGGATAACAAATTTGAGAGGGTTGGAGCACTTAGACCTCTCGACAATAATCTGAATGTGATATTCCATTACAATTAAAGGTGAAATTCCATTACAATTAACAAAACTACAAAATCTTTAATTTTTATTTTTTTGCTCGGTAAAAAGCCGAAGCCATATTTTATTTAATAAATAAAATTACATTCTCCGCTCAGTGTGGGCGCCGGTAGGAAAGAGCGGAGAGGAGAAAACCTCCGGCCTTGCTCAGGACCTTAGTTCCAGTCAATAGCTAGTATTAAAATTCTACATCATTTATTGCGTTATATATTTTCCTTTACAATCCCTTCATTCTAGGCATAAAAGGCCCATCATAGGTAATTTCTATAATCTTCCTTGTGAAATTTTGCTTTCAATAGTCTTCCTTGTCAAAATTTGCCACCTTTATCCTATTTCATTGCCTTTTGACTCACTCTGTCACCTTCAAGATAGATTCACAACACAATTTCCTATTGCAAACCACTTCATGAAGTGCTAGTGCAAAAAAGGAAAGAACTATTATTATCTCAGCAAGATTCCGTTATACTTTCCACTATTGTTATTGTAACCTAGGCTTTTTTTTATATCGAGTCAGCACCAGGATCATACTTTCGACTTTAATATGAAAGATTATCTAGGTTACAATAACATTTGTGAAATAAACACTGGTCATCAAGAGACTGATAATAATCCAACCCATCTGTCATGTTATCCATGATTGTACCTTAACATTCTAATCACATAAATCTCTTAATGCAAATGCTATAATTAAAATTAAGTCAAATATGCAAGTGTTACGAAGATACTTCCTGTCTTTGCATCCTGAAGATAGATGTATGTGAGTGGCCTTAGGTCATAACTGTTTAGTCATTTCTGAGATGCTAATATAAGAAAACCAACATTAGAGTTGTAGCGTAGAAATTAGGAATCATCACAAGACAAGTTGATCAATCAAAACACTAAACAATCAAAGCAATATCATGAGAACACTTATTGAAATGAACCTAATTCCAAAGCACATTCAATAGAGGCACAAAAACAAAGCATTTAAAAGAAAATGTCATGCAAACCATATAACAATTCGGATGCTTCTTCCATGCGGCTCCATTGTTGTTCTTTCCTCTTCAATGGGTTTGTGGATCTCACCTACAAGTGCTCACACAATTGAAAGCAA